>NW_026860883.1:0-251780 GCF_026571515.1 Ruditapes philippinarum
AGTTGAAGTATCTAAAATTATATGAACACCAAAAAAAAAAAATTAACAAATTTAAAGTGCCAACCTATTAGAAACTCGTATAGACAATAAGCACCTGTGTGGTATCTTTTTTATACTAATCAAATTAAGTATTTTACAATTTTTTTGATGAATGCACAGCAATTAACTAGATGCTTTTATAATTTGTTTTGAGAGTCAGACGAAAATGGTGAAGAAGTCACTGATTTACTATTAATGAAAATACTAGTTGTCATTTCATAGAAATATTAAAATTCAGGAATATAACGGATGTGTGTGACATAGTCCATGAAATAGCTCCCAGTATTGACATTGTACTGTGTGAGATTCCACCAAGGAGACAAAGCAAGGGGAAATGGAGAATACCAGCACCTAAGTTGAAGAAGATGCAGGATTGGATTGCTACAGCAAACAGTATTTTGAGAATCATCAGCTTTATTTACTACATTGGTCAAATTCCTCAGTAACATTTTTGGTATGAAACCAATATTAATCCCTACTGTTAGCTTATAATTTAAAGACTGCGATATTTTCATGCTTTATGGTTTATTAAAATGTCTTAAAGTTTCTGGTCTGATCAGTATAATATAATACTGTTTTTACAAATCAAACATGGTTCTCATTCTGCTTTTTAATCAAGGGGAATTTTACAACGATTTCTTTTTTATCAGAGTAAAAGTATAAAGAAAAATTCTGGTTAAATGTCAATCCCTTGGAAGCAAAACAAACCCAATTTGAAAATTTTGCAGACTCTGTTTTATTGAGTCTGTTCATAAAGAGTGAAAAGTGTAACAATCTTTCCCGCCCACGTAGCACCGGCTTATGTGGTATTCAAGTCTTGTACAGATTATTTCCAACAGTTGAAATATGTATGTTCTTTAAATTGTAGAGTGATCTGACCTTTGATGGACTTTTCATTTTAGCAGAGAAGGTCTGAACAATGTTATAGAAGTTTATTGTAGGAAGATACCAGTGTGCGTGACAAGCCAACATGTGACAGGCCACTCATATTTTTGTTTTTGATTTGGAAGACTGGCCCAGTTCTTGGGGATGTTAGAATTAAGGAAACATTGAAGAAAATTACAATATGCAGATATTGTTCAGATCTGAGGCTAATTTTGTTTGTCATTAAAAAGAGCTTAGGCCCTAATGTGTGAGTTTTTTTTGAGAACATGCATTATATTTCAACAGTGCTGAGTGCAAGTTTTAAGTATCTAAAATTCTATGAACACCAAAATAAAAAAATTTAACAAATTTTAAAGTGCCAACCATATAGAAACTCATATAAAACAATAAGCACCTGTGTGGTATTTTTATACTAATCAAATTAAGTATTTTACAATAGTTTGCGATATGAACAGCACTTTCATAGATGCCTATTATAATTTGTTTTGTGAGTCAGACGAAAAATGGTGCAGAATCAAAGTCTCCCAGTCACTGATTTACTATTAATGAAAATACTAGTTACGTCATTTCATAGAAATATTAAAATTCAGGAATATATCAGATATGTGTGACATGGTCCATGAAATAGCTCCCAGTATTGACATTGTACTGTGTGAGATTCCACCAAGGAGACAAAGCCAGGGGAAATGGAGAATACCAGCACCTAAGTTGATGAAGATGCAGGAGTGGATTGCTACAGGAAACAGTATTTTGAGAATCATCAGCTTATAAACTCCTTATGTCAAATTCCTCAGTACATTTTTGGTATGAAACTAATATTAATCCCCTACTGGTTAGCTTATAATTTAAGGACTGCATATTTTCATTTTTTCTGTTTATTAAAATGTCTACAGTTTCTGGTCTGATCAGTATAATATAACACTGATACAAAACAACATGGTTCTCATTCTGTTTTATTACTCAGGGAAATTTACGAGATGTCTTTTTTATCAGAGTAAAAGTATAAAAAAAATTCTGGTTAAATGTCAATCCCTTGGAAGCAACCAAACCAAATTTGAAAATTGCAGACTTGGTTTTATTGAGTCTGTTTATGAGAGATAATGAAAAGTGCAACATCTCTCACGCCCCCTAGCACTGGCTTAAGTGGTATTCAAGTCTTGTACAGATTATTTCCAACAGTTAAAATAATATTATTATGTATGTTCTTTAAATTGTAGAGTGATCATCATCTGACCTTTGATGGACTTCATCTTAGCAGAGAAGGTGCTGAACAATGTTATACAGTTATTGTAGAAGATACCAGTGTGCGTGACAAGCCAACATGTGACAGCCACTCATCTTTGTTTTTGATTTGGAAGACTGGCCAGTTCTTGGGGATGTTAGAATTAAAGAAAACATTTAAGAAAATTACATATGCAGATATTGTTCAGACTAAGGTAATTTTGTTTGTCATTAAAAAGAGATAGGCCTTAAATGTGTGAGTTTCTTTTGAGACATGCATTATATTTCAACAGTGCTGAGCGCAAGTTGAAGTATCTAAAAATTCTATGCAAAATTCTATGGACAAAAATACAGGTACTGCTTCTCTATGGGAACTACTCGCATACCAGTAAACTTAGAATATTCTTATATTATCAAATTATAGATTAGACTTTAAAACAATATATAGATATACTATAAAAGTATGACAAAAGTACTGATATATCCTCCTAGTTGTTTAATGATTGATCATAGATTTATATGATGGATTTCAACACTTCAGAATTAGAAATTATCCTGTCCAACGATCCAGGCCCGGTTATGCACATTTAACATTAATTTTAAAAAAATACATCACATCCCTAGGGACACACACATGGCCTAAGTATTCCTCTTCAGTGTATTTTAACTGTGTAGTAATTATCAATTGTATTTGTTGTTGTCATTACTGAGATACAAAGAAAGTGTTTATTGATAAATATTATTGTGATCAGGGTGAGTTTTAGTGACTGCCTTATTGTTTTTGGAAATTCCTGTATATCAGGAAAAAACATTACACCTGTTTAAAGTATTATACACTGAAACAATGTTTTTAATTCCAATTTATTTTCTTCGTTTAAAATGTACTTACTATTTAGACTGTTCGCTGCATGTGGGAAAATTGTGGAGAAAGAATTGCCAAAATTGGGGAGTTAGATGCACATGTCATTGCTCATGTTGTACGGGACAACTGTTGTAGATGGGAAGGTTGCCCAGGCTACACAGCAGAGATAAGGAACCTCTTGGAAATGTTAATCGTCATGTCTATACGGTAAGTGCTTGGCTTATGCATTAATTGCAATTGAATTGGTACAGCTATAATTTTGTTTGGATTGTTTTAATGAATAACAATAGTTACAAGGTTCCAATTTTTTTTCTTCATTTAAAATGTACTTTCTATTTAGACTGTTCGCTGCATGTGGGAAAATTGTGAAGAAAGATTTTCCAAAATTGGGGAATTGGATGCACATGTGATTGCTCATGTTGTACAGGACAACTGTTGTAGATGGGAAGGTTGCCCAGGTTACACAGCAGAGATATAAGGAACCTTTTGGAAATGCACATTATTCATCATGTCTATAAGGTAAGTATTTGGCTTATGCATTAATTGCAATTGAATTGGTACAGCTATAATTTTGTTTGGATTGTTTTAATGAATAACAATAGTTACAAGGTTACAATTTTTTTTCTTCATTTAAAATGTACTTTCTATTTAGACTGTTCGCTGCATGTGGGAAAATTGTGAAGAAAGATTTTCCAAAATTGGGGAATTGGATGCACATGTGATTGCTCATGTTGTACAGGACAACTGTTGTAGATGGGAAGGTTGCCCAGGTTACACAGCAGAGATATAAGGAACCTTTTGGAAATGCACATTATTCATCATGTCTATAAGGTAAGTATTTGGCTTATGCATCAATTGCAATTGAATTGGTACAGCTATAATTTTGTTTGGATTGTTTTAATGAATAACAATAGTTACAAGGTTCCAATTTTTTTCTTCATTTAAAATGTACTTTCTATTTAGACTGTTTCGCTGCATGTGGGAAAATTGTGAAGAAAGATTTTCCAAAATTGGGGAATTGGATGCACATGTGATTGCTCATGTTGTACAGGACAACTATTGTAGATGGGAAGGTTGCCCAGGTTACACAGCAGAGATATAAGGAACCTTTTGGAAATGCACATTATTCATCATGTCTATAAGGTAAGTATTTGGCTTATGCATTAATTGCAATTGAATTGGTACAGCTATAATTTTGTTTGGATTGTTTTAATGAATAACAATAGTTACAAGGTTCCAATTTTTTTTCTTCATTTAAAATGTACTTTCTATTTAGACTGTTCGCTGCATGTGGGAAAATTGTGAAGAAAGATTTTCCAAAATTGGGGAATTGGATGCACATGTGATTGCTCATGTTGTACAGGACAACTGTTGTAGATGGGAAAGTTGCCCAGGTTACACAGCAGAGATATAAGGAACCTTTTGGAAATGCACATTATTCATCATGTCTATAAGGTAAGTATTTGGCTTATGCATTAATTGCAATTGAATTGGTACAGCTATAATTTTGTTTGGATTGTTTTAATGAATAACAATAGTTACAAGGTTCCAATTTTTTTTCTTCATTTAAAATGTACTTTCTATTTAGACTGTTCGCTGCATGTGGGAAAATTGTGAAGAAAGATTTTCCAAAATTGGGGAATTGGATGCACATGTGATTGCTCATGTTGTACAGGACAACTGTTGTAGATGGGAAGGTTGCCCAGGTTACACAGCAGAGATATAAGGAACCTTTTGGAAATGCACATTATTCATCATGTCTATAAGGTAAGTACTTGGCTTATGCATTAACTGCAATAGAATTGCAACAGCTATAAATTTGATCTGTTTGTTGTAATGAATGACAATAGTTACTACGTTCCGATTCATTTTCTTCATTTAAAATGTACTTGCTATTTAGACTGTTCGCTGCATGTGGGAAAATTGTGAAGAAAGATTTTCCAAAATTGGGGAATTGGATGCACACGTGATTGCTCATGTTGTATGGGACAATTGTTGTAGATGGGAAGGTTGCCCAGGTTACACAGCAGAGATATAAGGAACCTTTTGGAAATGCACATTATTCATCATGTCTATAAGGTAAGTATTTGGCTTATGCATTAATTGCAATTGAATTGGTACAGCTATAATTTTGTTTGGATTGTTTTAATGAAAGACAATAGTTACTACTTTCCAATTTATTTTCTTCATTTAAAATGTACTTGCTTTTTAGAATGTTCGCTGCATGTGGGAAAATTGTGAAGAAAGAATTTCCAAAATTGGGGTACTGGATGCACATGTGATTGCTCATGTTGTTAGGGACAACAGTTGTAGATGGGAAGGTTGCCCAGGTTACACAGCAGAGATAAGGAACCTTTTGGAAATGTTAATCGTCATGTCTATATGGTAAGTACTTGGCTTATGCATTAATTGCAACTGAATTGGAACCGCTATAAATTTGTTGAGACTGTTGTAATGAATGACAATAGTTACTACTTTCCAATTTATTTTCTTCATTTAAAATGTACTTTCTATTTAGACTGTTCGCTGCATGTGGGAAAATTGTGAAAAAAGATTTTCCAAAATTGGGGAACTGGATGCACATGTGATTGCTCATGATGTACAGGACAAATGTTGTAGATGGGAAGGTTGCCCAGGTAACACAGCAGAGATAAGGAACCTTTTGGAAATGCACGTTATTCTTCATGTCTATAAGGTAAATACTTGGCTTATGCATTAACTGCAATTGAATAGGAACAGCTATAAATTTGATCTTTTTGTTGTAATGAATAACAATAGTTACTACGTTCCAATTTATTTTCTTCATTTAAAATGTACTTACTATTTAGACTGTTCGCTGCATGTGGGAAAATTGTGAAGAAAGATTTTCCAAAATTGGGGAATTGGATGCACATGTGATTGCTCATGTTGTATGGGACAATTGTTGTAGATAGGAAGGTTGCCCAGGTAATACAGCAGAGATAAGGAACCTTTTGGAAATGCACGCTATTCTTCATGTCTATAAGGTAAGTACTTGGCTTATGCATTAATTGCAAAAACTAACTTGATAAAAGACTACCCAATCATGCTACAGACAAAGTTTGGTGATCATCCATCAATTAGTTCTGTAGAAATAGACATTTAAAGGTATTTCTATTTTAAGCTTTTGCGGCCCCTAAAAGAGGCTAATCAAATTAATATAAGCAAAATTGATAAAATTTTAAAGAGTACCCAAGAATGCTTCAAAGTTTGGTGATCATCAATCAATTGGTTGTGAAGTAGAAGATGTTTTTTTAGCTTTAGCTGCCCCAAATAACGAGAGGAAACTTGATAAAAGATTACTTTCCAGAAATTATTGGCAGTGTGTTCATTGTTCTGAATGGCACCATCCAGAATGTATGGGTATGGAGGAGGAACCAGATGTTTACATATGTACAGGGTGTAAGCTTAGGTTTGCCGTTACTTTGGAGTAGTATCTTGACTATCTGATTGACGCATAAAAGAATAAGACCACTGTTTTGTACTTTCCTGCTATTCAAATAATAAAGGGTGTGGCTGTGTGAAAGGTTGTAAAAAATGATAAATTTGATAAATTATTTGGCTTATCACCCTTTTCAAACACACTGGAATAATTGAATGGAAGACAATTACCTGTAAAGTACAATACAGTACAAGCATTAATAGTTTGACATAACTTTAGCAAATAACAGCCAACTTCTCCATAAATTTTTAAATATTTCAATGATGGAGGACAAATGGCATAATAAAAATTTATGTCAATTCAAATGAGCATGAATGAATAATGTGAGCCTATCTCCATAAAGTAAATAATGTAGGATGAAAATAATTTTTTAGATTATTAATATGTTGCACAAATAATACAGAAAACTGAATAGACAAGAGGACTTACATGAAGTAGGAAACATGAAATGAAGCATTACTTTCTTTTTTATGAGAAAGTATTAAAAGTTCATTGTGTGTGCCTGAAAAAATGCAGGAGGGACACCTACTAACTGCTAGAGCTAGAAAGTAACAATACACTGTAGCCTCGATAACTCGCTCTTCACTATAACGCTAATCTCAGTAGAGCGCTCATAGACCTTGGCTCCCAAAAAAAAAAAAAAAAAAAAAAACTTCCCAAAAAAAAAAATTTTTTTTTTTAAAGTAGACTTAGATTTATAGCGCGCTATAACGCTTGCTCAATTTGATAGCCAAGTACAATAAACAATTGTTATTAGGACATTTATGATCGCCAAAGGTGTGAAAAACATGCCCAGGTAAGCGTTTATCCGCTCTTTTGTTGTTTTACCTGTCTTCAAATTGTTTCCAAAATCTCAAATTCATATCATAACTGTTACATTGGCATTCGGTGGTGAGTATAAATAAACTAAAATTCACACACATATCTTTGACATGTAAACCTCGCTGAATTAAATAACCCACAAGCCCAAAATCAATTTAAAATCCTGCACTGTAAATAGAGCGGCCATGACAGGAAGTAATTGGCGTTTGATTTACTAGGGGACACAACTAAAGCTGGACTGTAAATTACAGTGTTATTTACAGTCCAGCTTTAGTTGTGTCCCCTAGTTAATCAAACGTCATTACAGTAATGGCTACCTGTTTTACACTACATTCATGATTTATAATTTTCTTTCGAAAGTTTTTCCTTTCTTTTAAATATAATTAGTATTATTTGTGAATATAATATATGTTTACATCATTGAATGGTTTTAGAAAAAGATAATGTCGATATTCATTGAACAGTAAGTAAAAAAATCAGCGTTATATATATATGCAGTGGGTGGGGTAATGCGGTAATTTCGCAATGAGCGTTCTAATGAGAGCCTCGTTAGAACGCGGTGTTGAGACATTGGACCCCAACATGAGCGTTTTAATGAGGCTGAAGTGTATGTCATTTACAGTGTTTGTGTGACAACAGATATGTAAAACCCTATCATTTTAAGTCATGCTTGCATTTAGTTTTCGAGTGAAAGGGGGTACCATAGATGTAGCTAAACTAATATTGCATGAAATTAGTAATATATTTTTACATCTTTATTCATGTATAACAGTGATTTGTTAAATATTGTAGGTGAAAAGGAGTGAGCATGGGGAAAAAGCCTGCCCAAGTATATCAGATGTTGAAGAAGAGTTACTGGACAGCATATCATTAGAGGAAAAAGACTCCTATGATGAAAGTTTTATTGGGGACCTACATGGAGGATCTAGTGGCTCTACACCAGTGTTTTTGAAAAATGAGTTAGCTCAGTTTTTTTACGATATCGAAAGACAGAGAGGTCACAATATAGAAATTAAACATACTGGTTGGGGTCCTTTTATTTTAATACCAGATGAAAAACTGGAAGATTTTTTTTCATTTAGAAAAAAATTTAATGTAGAGGAATTGTTATTGGTCAGTATTCCTCTACTTTTCTATTTAAACAATTATGGCAAAGACATTAAAGTGATGCATGTTAGTGAAAATGTTGTGAGACTAGATCCTTTTTCTGCAGTTGACCAATACAAAGAATGGTTGAGACATATGAAAGACCAGCTTGTCATTCATTATATTTATGTCAGTCTTTTATGATGCAAGTGTCTTCTCATGCTACAAGATCTTCAGTACCTACTGTTCAGATAGATTTGGCTGAGCGGATTGCCTCTGTGTGGGTGATAATATCACCCACACTGAGGGTGATGATCATATTATGATTTCTTGTGACTGACATAATTTGGATATATTATTAGGACATAGTCAGTGTTACTGCCAGAGCGTGATTTTGCCGCCCTATTTTCTGCCATGACGCATTGAAATTTAGTTAGTGCATATTTTGTGACGCAAGAATTTTCATAGATATACAGACTATAAACCGTCAATTCAGTATAAAAATGTACGAAATGTTTACTGTGGGCCCGCCTGTGATTTTAATTAGAAGTAAAATTTACAGAGTCCGTTGTCCAACATTTTGCCCGTTTCAACTGGTTAATAAATGCATACATTAATACAATAGTGCATATATTGAAAGCGCCCAGACAAAATAATTTATTTTGTTGCCGTCATATTCCACGAATGAGTTAACTGTCTGCTGGAAAATGTCATATGCTACAAAACAACCGAGATGGACAAATTTCTTCACGAAAAATACACAAAATTTTGTAGCGCCTTTTCTATGATGCAGTAATAGAGGTATTATAGCAGTCCATTTTCGGGAACTCAGCCTCAAACTTCAGCCTCTAACTCTAGCAAGAAGTTATTCACTGTTGACGTAACTATATATGAGCCGTGTCACGACAAAACCAACATAATGGGTTTGCGGCCAGCATGGCTCCAGACCAGCCTGCTCGTTCGCGCAGTCTGATCAGGATCCATGCTGTTCGCTATCAGTTTCTCTACTTGTTATAGACTTTGTAAGCCAACAGCATGGATCCTGATCAGACTGTGCGAATGTGCAGGCTGGTCTGGATCCATGATGGTCGCAAACCCATTATGTTGATTTTGTCATGACGCGGCTAAATTATGATCTTCTATTTGGAGGTGATCTTATGATTGTACACAGGAAAGAGCGCCTTTTAGACAACATTATAGAACTGTCTTGAAGTTCCTTATCTGATTTGCATAATTCCTACCGGAAGTCATATCAAAATGCCTTCAGAAAAACAAGGGACAACAAAGGTAACGTGCTGATCTGAACAAATCAAAGAGGTAGGTCTCCATATATTTCCTATTCTCAATTGGTCAGAGTTACCTCCCGCCAAAAGTTAAGAAAAGGAAAAACAACAAAAATACGTGAAAATATATCTTATTCAATCTATATTACTTTTTTGAAAATTATCTAATATGAATTTTTATAACTAAAACTGTGCTATGATTTTGACAACCTCTTAACATCACGAAAATAGAAGATACTTTTTCCAAAGTTAAAGTACACATGTAGGCCTATATACTCTTAACTCTGTAATATATTAACCTCATAAGATTTCCCTTTTAGCAGCACCTCCATATTTTTTATGTTTAAACTTTTACACAGTATTTTTATAGTTACTCAGCCATATGAAAACATATTTTTCTGTCACATGAAAATAAGATCGGAATTTGCAGCATACTGCAGCCTCATGACAGGTGCATAGAAAAGCAGAATAACACCGAAAAATGATTTTTAAAGTGTTTTTTTTGGTGTTTTTGGTTTTTCGGTGTTTTTCAGCTTTTCTATGGACCACCTCATGACACATGGTATATCCCAGTCTTTTCTATCCCGACTTTTCTATCCCAGGAAAGGTTGGTTGCCAAATGAACACAGCCGGATTTGTTCTGACCATTTTGTAGGTGGCTGGCCCAGTGACAATAGGGATGATGAAAACTACCGCCCAACTATTTTCTTTTTTACAAGGCAGGGATAATCCTGGTCAGGATTTTTAGTGACAGATTTTCTCTCATTTGAGAAATTTTGATGAGAGAAATTAGATTTTCTTGAGAGATTTAATTTTCATGATGGGCGAGGTTTAAAATATGGAAATTTCTAACTTTTTAAAAATCACTGAACATAATTATAAACATTGTTTATCTAATGAGGATATAAGAAGATGTAGCTCTGTTTATTACAGTGATTTTTGTTTTCACTTTTTTAACACATCCTATGCCTTTTCTTTTGTGATTTTTTAAACATAATAAAATTCTAATTGTGAAAAATAAATATAACACCTTTATTCTGAAATATAAAAGAATTATACATGGATATCTACTACAACTATTATTTGCAGTAAATGTTCCTAACGGACAACACTGTACTGTACAGAAGTGATTGTTGAGATATGAAGAAAATTTTTATAACCTTTCATTTTGTTTTCTTTATGATTCTCTTCACACACCTCCCTCCATTAAAAAATATACCTGAACACATAATGACAAATATCTCCATATCCACAAATATAAACAATAACTAAAGTAATTTTTATTCATAAACATCATTTTAGTGTTATAAAACACCTTTAAATAACACTCGGCTTCCTTTTAGAATTTTTTTTAATCACGACATCGCGAAAATATGTGACAAATGAATATTTGTCTGTTTTCCGCTGAAACATTCACAATTCTAGCTGTTGCTGATTGCAATTATACAAAATTAAATATTTTTGTTCAATAAAAGAACATTTATTATCGGCTATTTCATCAGGAATCGTAAAACAAAATTTTTTAATTTGTTCTTTACGGCAAAATTTACCTTGGTTGATGTGACATTTAGAAGACAAATTTTACCGGTAGATTTATTTTTGACATGTCCATTTTTATGTTAGTCTGTGTCTAAAATGTTTTATTAAAATCAATTAAAAGTGTTTTGTGTAAATTCTCAACTTACAGATAGATAAAGGTTAGCCATCATACCGTATTTCTGTACGGTAAATTTGCGGTCTCCGATCGGCAATTCTTTTAGGCTAAATAATTCAAAGTGTTGTACTACTTTTTGGAGTTTTTTACACCGATTTCATTAATAAACAATTTGAAATTAAATTCTTGATGGGAATCGTGAATTTTTCATCATATTTTTGTGTAATTTTAGCATTCCTTAGATTGTGTTTAGACAATTTCCGGCTCAACTTGCCGTGCGAGATTTTCTCTCATTTCACAAATTTCTCTGAGATTTTGGTGATATTTTTGCGAGAAATCGCGGAAATCGCCCCCTAGAATGATCCCTGCAAGGAAAAGGTTGTCTCACCTGCAGATATTCAAAGAAATTAGCGTTTTGCCAAAATATCGTTATTTTAGATAATTTTCTACATTAGTATAATTATTTGTTTAAATTATTTTATGACTCCTGTCAATAATCAGTGTTTTATGACATAGCCAGAGGTTAGAAAGAGAAAACTCACGGAGAAGGCCATCCTTAAAAAAATGTTTGTTTGCAGTAACGCGACCAACTCACAAAATTTGCCCATACTCAAAATTTTTTTTTATGGTCTGGATAAAAAAAAAAATTTTTTGAATCAGAAAATTATGCCTTGTGCTTTGTTTTCGTTCTTTTAAAGGTTAATAGAAGAAATAAAATGTAGGTCTTATTAAATTAGAATTCAGTTATCAATTTATTAATTGTTACCAGATTATCAAAGCATATATTGTCCAGCATTTTGAAATTCCATGTTTATTTGGGAGTACAGTTCAATAAAAACAAGAGCCATGTCAACATGGCCATCCCCCGCCGAATGTGTTTGCTCATTGGAAGAATGTATATGTAGTAGAGCAGAATAATTCCATTTTAAGAGGTCTTTTGGTAATGAAAACTGATGGCTATAGTGATTACAGATTTGAAACCTATGTGAATACTGATGGCTGAAAATAACAAAGGGCAATAACTGAAAAATAATGCAGGGTAGGTTATCATTCTTGTGTGCTGCATCCCTCCTCAGTAAAATCTATCCACCTATGAAGTTTCAAGTTGATACCTCAAATACTTTTTGAGAAAAAAAATGAATTGAAAAATTAAGTATGAAAAATAACAAAGTGCAATAACTCAAAAATTATAAAAGGTAGAGTTATCATTCTTGTGCACTGCACTCTTCTCAATGAGATCCATCCACCTTTGAAGTTTCAAGTTGATACCTCAAATACTTT
Organism: Ruditapes philippinarum; assembly: GCF_026571515.1. Lineage (NCBI taxonomy): Eukaryota > Metazoa > Mollusca > Bivalvia > Venerida > Veneridae > Ruditapes > Ruditapes philippinarum. Next base: position 12,594 of record NW_026860883.1, read on the forward strand.
TTGAGATAAGCTCTGGACAAAATAGCATGAAAAAAACAAAGGGCAATAACTCAAAAATTGTATAGGGAAGAGTTATCATTCTTGCGCACAACATTCCTCCTCAATAAGATCTATCCACCTATGACATTTCATGTTGATATCTCAAACACTTTTTGAGTTATGCTCCACTCAGGTGAAAAATTAGGTATGAAAAATAACAAAGGGCAATAACTCAAAAATTATGAAAGGTAGAGTTATCATTCTTGTGCACTGCACACCTCCTGAGTGAGATCTATGCACCTATGAAGTTTCATGTTAATATCTCATAGGCTTTTGGAGTTATGCTCTTGACAAAAATCAATTTTGAAAAATAACAAAGGGCAATAACTCAAAAATCATACAAGGTAGAGTTATCATTCTTGTGCACTGCACTCCTCCTCAATGAGGTCTATCCACCTATGAAGTTTCAAGTTGATAACTCAAATACTTTTAGAGATATGCTCCGGACAAAAATGTCGGACGGAAGGGCGGATGGACGGAAGGTCGGACGGACGGACGGACGGAGACTATTTCTATATCCTCCGCCGAAAATTTTCGGCGGGGGATAAAAAAAAAATTGACCTACCTACCCACCTTGAAAATTCTAGGTTGGGTTACTGCAAACAAACATTTTTTTAAGGATGGCCGAAGGGAAACAAACTCTTTGAGGGAAAGAACTCAGCCTTCATTAGAGACTTGAGGAAGCTTGGGCTTTGAGGGAAACAGTTCTTAAAGATGTAAATTACAATGATAAAGAAGCTCTCAAATCAAGAAACCATGAAATCTGTATGAAGTATGGAGAAGTAAGGATAATTGTGAGAAATTATAGATCTTTCTTAAGGAGCAATTCATTTTAAATGAATACTTTGGCAAAATTTCAGCTGTCTTAACTAGAAAGAAACAAGTGAACAATTTTCAAGCTTTTCTTGGTGATGTACAATGGCATCAAAAGAACTGTGAGGTACAGGTTGAAGCCAAAAATGAGATTCCCGAGGACCAGACTATTGTTGATCCTGAAATCCCTGTTCAGGAAGGTAAATGTTGTTACAAAATAAATATAAATGTTGTTACAAAATAAATATCATTTTGGCATAGACGCTGTACATGCTAATAGATGACATGGATAAAATTTGCAATAGAATTATAATCTTAGCATGAACCAGACATATTTTAAATATTTCTTTGTATTTGAATATGTCTGAATTAAAAGTTGAATCTGTGTTGTAAAAGAAATGTTTAAATAACTTTTTAGGGGTTAACCAGAAAATAACAGTAGGTCGGAGAAATAAGAAAGGCAGGAAGAAAATTAGGCCACCCTTGAATATATCTGTTTGCTATTGCTGACCCAGGGTTACAAGGAGTGGGAAGGAAGCCCTTTTTTGTGATAGAACATAAGTTTATACACTTATTTGTAGCAGATTGTGGAAATTTGGACTTCATTATCATCATCAGAGACTACGAAACTGACATGTATTAGACAGTCAAAAACAAAGACATGTTCACTAGTAATCATAGTATTGTATCAGACTCAAAAATCACTTGATAATCAAACCACCACAATCAAATGGCTGTCCAAAGTATAATCGATTTTGCATTTATAATGCCCATTATTTTTTCTTCAAATTCCAATCTTTGTAAACAGTAGTAGTTTTAACGGGGGTGGAAGCATTGGACATCAAAGGTTTATAAGATGGTTGGACCCAATGATGGTGGTGGTAAACAAATGATAGACATGCCAAAAGATTGTGACTTTGAAGAGTTACAGAAAAGGATATTAGATGTGTCCTTTCCTGGTGGATGATTAGAAGCAAAGGGATTGGATTTGGAAAATTTGAATTTCTTTATTGCCAGTTTTTATGGACATGAACTTCCAAAAAACTTGAAGAATATGGTGGATTCACAGTTGGGAACAATTTTCAATTTACTAAGTGCTGACCAGTCAGACTTAATCTCCATATACTACAGCCTCATTATTGCGCTCATGGTGGGGTCCAAAGTCTCAACACCGCGTTCTAAGGAGGCTCTCATTAGAACGCTCATTGCGAAATTACCGAATTACCCCACCCACCGCATATATATAACGCTTTTGAGCTTTCGATTTTTACTTACTGTTCAATGAATATCGACATTTTCTTTTTCTTCAACAATTTAATAATGTAAACATATATTATATTAACAAATAATACTAATTATATTTAAAAGAAACAGAAAACTTTCGATAGAAAAACATAAATCATGAATGTAGTGTAAACAGCCATTACTGTAATGGCGTTTGATTAATAAGGGGGCACAACTAATGCTGGACTGTAAATTACACTGCAGGATTTTAAATTGATTTCGGGCTTGTGTGGGTTAATTAATTCAGCGAGGTTTACATGTCAAAGATATGTGTGTTAATTTTTGTTTATTTATACCGGTACTCCCCACCGGTTGCCCATGTCACAGTTATGATATGAATTTTAGATTTTGGAAACAATTTGATGCCTGAATGATGGACAGGTAAAACAACAAAAGAGCCGATAAACGCTTACCTGGGCATGTTTTTCACACCTTTGGCGCTCATAAATGTCCTAACTACTATTGTTTATTGTACTTGACTGTCAAATTGAACAAGCGTTATAAATCTAAATCTACTTTTTTTTTTTTTTTTTTTTGGGGGGGGGGGGGGTGAATTAAATTTTTATCTTTCTTTCTTTTTTTGGGAGGGAGCCAAGGTCTATGAGTGCTATACTGAGATTAGCGTTATAATGAAGAGCGATTTATCGAGGCTACAGTGTACTTCATACAAAGAAGTTAGTAACGTAACATTACTCTTATCACAGCCCCTTGTGGTTGAGAGGCTCCCTTTAATGACAAAGGGAAATTATACTACCATGGATAATGGTCCACAACAGAAGACAGAGGGCGAGATTATAACCTTGCGGTAAGTTTAAATCTAAAAAAAATCATATTGGAGATTATTTGAATTCTTGTTCAGCATTGTAACAAACACCTTTTTACCCTTTCGCTGCCGATGTCGCACATGTGCGACAGCCACTCAGACCGCCGAAGTTGCACTTGTGTGACAGACACTGGTAATTTAGTTACCCATACCTTTAAATATTCTCATGATGTGTAATTTGCACGGAACCGGTATATATTTTGAAAACGAGGCTTCACTTCCTTGTTCGCCAAAAAATAATGTTTTTATCGTAAAAAATAAGTGATCTACGCCGAGTTAAAGTTGATGAAATATTTTTGACAATTTGTTTGAAAACAAGATGGCTTCCAGCAAACGGAAGAGGTTGTATACTCAGCAACAAGTGCTAGATTTAGTAATAAATGACAGCGGTAGTGAAAACAATGAAATTGCATACGATTCGGATATGTTAAATGATGACTCGGACAGCGATTATAGTGAAAGTACTGTGTCACTTAGATCACAGACACCTCAATCAGTGGTTCAAACTGAAGAATCTGGTAAGTATTTTAGGTTTTTTTTATAAATTGACTCAATATTGGGCATTAATTTCTACATAATGTGAATATTTTATGCAGCATAATAATGTCTAATTTAGATGGACTGGCATTTGTGTTTCTATTTTAGTAACAGAAGGATATAATTTGTTCAAGTACTAATTCGGTCGAAATGTGCTTATCCGAACATGTGCAAGTTAGAAATGTTATTTTGACATTTAGAGCGTAATATGAAGGTTTGGTTGTTCAGATACTGTGCAGATACAATGCATTTGATAAAATCCTCTGTTATATGTTTGAAATTCATTAATTTTTATAATATTTTGAGTAAAAAATCATATATTTCATGCTTTTGTATTCCAGATAGCAGTGACAGTGACACCAGTGACGACCAACCACCGCAAGGCCGAGGGCGAGGACAAACCAGACGTGGTCGTACCCGTGGTCCTAGACCTGGCCAAGCTGCAAATAGACGTGGTCGTGGTAGAATTGCTCAGGCAGCTAGAAGAGGACAGCCAGCTAGAGTAAATAATAGACGACCTGAACCAAGGCAAGAGAACATTGACAATGATGGCGATTTTAATTGGACAATGTATGACCCTATTGACCCCTATACTCCAGATTGGCTGCCTGCATTTACAGCCCCACGCGGTGTTCTTGTAAATACAGAGCAATATAGCCCTGTTGATTACTTTGGGCTTTTCTTCCCAGTAGATGCTATTGATTTGATATGCACGGAAACCAATCGCTATGCAACACAGTTTTTTGACAATCCAAGTGATTTCCCACGCTATTCAAGGTTCAACGAATGGGAAGAAACTACTCCAGATGAAATTAAAGCCTACATAGCTCTACAAATAGCAATGGGGCTTGCTCAGAAAAACTCCTTAGAAGATTATTGGAGTACATATTGGTTGACATATCTTCCATTTACTGACATTATGTCTAGGAACCGATATGAACTATTGACGTCATTTCTTCACTTCGCAAACAATGAGGAGGACAGGCCTGCACGCGGTGACGCACTCTTTGATCCACTCTGGAAAATACGGCCCCTAATGAACATTTGTGAACCTACATATTTGAATGTATATGGACCAAGATGCGAGTTATCAATAGACGAAAGTATAATACGATTCAAGGGACGTGTAAGTTTTCGACAGTACCTACCTGCCAAGCCTTATAAGTGGGGCATAAAGCAGTATGCACTTTGTGAGAGCAAAACTGGATATGCTCTGAAATTTCTGACCTATTGTGGTAAAGGTTCTTTAGAACTTATTCCAGAGTTTTCAATTACAGAGAGTATCTGCCTAAAGTTACTAAATGGTTTTGAGAATAAAGGACACAAAGTTTTTACTGATAATTACTACACGTCACCCAACCTTTACAAGGAATTGCAAAATAACATGATTGGAGCGTGCGGAACTGTAAAAGCTGGACGGAAAAACATGCCTTTAGAATTACATCCAACTAGGTACGCGCTTGCAAAAGGAGACGACCCAGTATTTATGAGGTCAGGCGATTTGGTGACATGTGCCTGGCATGATACAAAGAGAGTACATTTTCTATCGACAATCGACAGTAACAACACCGTTGACAAAAGAATACGCCAAAGAGGTGCAGATGGAGGACACAGAGAGGTTGAAAAACCAGTCATGGCTGAAGTGTATAATCAGTCCATGGGTGGTGTGGATCTACTGGATCAAAAACTTGGAACATTTGCATACCCACACAAAAGCGCAAAATGGTACAATGTTGTGTATCACGGCCTTCGCGAAGTGGCCCTGATAAATGCCTACATTGTGTACTGTGCTGCTACCACTGATGGCAAAGTAATGTCACAGAAAGTGTTCAGGGAAAAAATCATAACTGGATTGTTGGAAGACTGGGTAAATCCATCCGTTCGAAGGGGTCGACCATCGACATCAGAACGACCAGCTCGGCTCATACAGCGCCATTTTGTTTCGCAGTATGAAAACAAAAAGTACCGCCCAGATTGCATTGTTTGCAGTAGCAGAACATTACCTGGATGGCAAAGACACCAAACTAATTACAAATGCAAGCAATGTGACTTGCCCATGTGCCCAATACCGTGTCACGAAATTTACCAAACATACACAAATTTCCGTCAAGAGGCTGCGCGACAAGTTTATAATATACAGTAAATCATAATAAACTGGAACTGTCATAAGTGTATCCATGGATGGAATTCTGATATATAACACTGACATGACCATCACAATTATGTTAAAATGGTATTAAATAATGACAACAGCATTTTTACAAGTTAATATGTGGGATGAAATATTAATTTTATTGTGTATATAGAATATCTGAAATTTTCAATAACAATGGCCATATTTGGCAATGACATTATCACATTTATTGTGTTTTATTGTAAATATATGCATTGTATTTTTTAAGGAATTATATCAGCTATCTACCTTCAAAATTTCAAGGGAATATCTAAAGAAATAAAAATGTTATTAACATTTGAAGTCAATTAGTATATTTTCCAAGAATTTCCAAGAAAATATTTGGCGCTTAGCTAAACATTTCGCTATTTATTTGGCGGCGAAAGGGTTAAAGCAAAGATCCCTGACGTGTCTTATTCTAATTATCAGATTAGTTGATATGATACGAATTTCACCACAACGTATTTGTTCACAAAAGAGCACATGTCAAGATGTTTATTTGTTCACATGTTAATTTGGTAAAATTATATAAGATGACACTTCAACTTTACCATTATCGATTGCCTTGATTGTTCAGTATAAAAAAAAAAACGAGAAAAACAACACCTTTTTTAATAATTTACAATGTAATGTGTCAGAAGAATGGTGGGGCATTTTACTTGTAATAACATAGAAAAACTTCAGTTTTCCTAATACAAAAAAAAAACTTATAATGTAACAGCAACTTGAGTATGTCAAACCTAAAGTATTGAATTTAACATTTTTATGCATTTTATTTTAATTTATTTCATTTCTTTTAAATGCAAACAAAAAATAAATTATTTTACATGCAAACAAAAACTTCCTTGATGCATTTTCCTGAATTTCCTTTACCAGTCTGATGAAAAGTGTACTGTGCTCGGGAAAGTGCTGAAAAAATCATAAAACTTCCTCACATATGAGGGTAAAAACGGAAAAAATGACCAATTTCAACCTGGTTATTGGAAATATTGACAAGATAATAACAACCATCAGGTGCTACTTGAGGCACAAATTCAGCATAATAAGGGAAGGCTTGTCATATAAGTGAGTATAAACTTCTTCAGTTGGTCTTAATTATTTACATAAAGAACACAGTGTTTTGTTACTGTATAACTGCTTTCTTTCAGGCAATTGTTTTAATATTTACAAATTGGCGACCTTGCAAAATTCATATACATGTTGTAAATAAATACTGGCTTATTATATTTTGCAGTATTTGCTTTAAAAATCTTCACCATTTTATATGCATTTCCATCTTACTAAGTATGGAATTATTTTTAAGAAAATTTATACTATGTGCTTGTATTCTAGTCTTTCTACTTAATACATCATAAAATTATTGACTGGATTTTTTTCTTTATTTAGGTTTTCCAATGTTATCCAAAAAGCAAATGGATGTTGGGCTGTCCAGACTAGCACAATAACAATTGTACCACCTGTACATTGTACAGTTCAAACAGCTCCTCATTTACCTGAACTGGTCAAAAAAGAACTATTTCACAGGCATTGTCATCACCAGAAAAGTGCACAATTTGTGCTAAGATTGCCAAAGTATGTGTGATTCATTTTCTTAGAAGACTTTCAGGAAATTTCTTGATAAAAATCTTTGCAGGTTTACTTACTTATCAGAAGTTTCAAAAACTATAAACAAATCATTGCTATCCACTTCATATATTTTTAAACAATATCTTTTTAATTGAATACCATCTAAATTTAAACAAGAGGGCCATGATGGCACTGAAATTGCCCACTTGAATATAGGCCCCTGGACAAAGACCAATTTTAAACCAGGGGCTTTTATTTGAACAAACTTTGGAGACACCCATAAGGAATGTTTCATGATAAATATCTAAGCTCTTTGGGGATTTTACAAGAAGATTTTTTAAGTTTTACTACATACATACAGGGAAATACCCCCCCCCCCCACACACACACACACCAAGGGGCCAATTTTGACCCCAGGGCTTTAATTTGAATAAACTTGGTAGACACTCTTTAGAAGATATTTCATGGTTAGTATCTAAACTCTAGCTCTTTGTGGTTTTTTTAAAGAAAAATTTTTTACAGGAAGATTTAGTTAGTCTAAAAGTTATGGTCCAGACAAAAGAAAGCAATGGAAAAGTAACAAAGGGCAAGAACTCTGAAATTACTTTAGATAAAGTTATGATGACTGTGCACTGCACTTCCCCTTATTGTGCTTGACCATTGTATGAAGTTGTTTTGAATTCCAAAAGTAGTTTTCAAGTTATGCTCCGGACAAGGACAAGAAACAAAGGGCAATAACTGTAATCAGTGAAGATAGAGTTATGATTCTTGTGCACTGCACTTCCTCTCAATATGCTTGACCATTGTATGGAGTTGTATTGAATTCCAACCATTAGTCTTCAAGTTATGCTCTAGACAAGGAAAATGCAACGGATGTCTGGACCGACCGACCAACCACCGGTTACTCCTATATACCCCCCCCCCCCCAAACTTCGTTTCGGGGGTTATAACTATTAATTTGGTTTTAATTCTGTACGTTTAAACAAGTTACAAAAGAAATATGGGGTGTATATATTTATGTATATTTCACCGCATCATTATTATGTTTACTGTTGTTGATATTATCTTTTTTTCACTCTGTCGATGTTTAGATTTAGAGACAGAAATTAAGAATAAAGAAACAATCAACTCAAGCCACAGGGCACACATTGAAGACAACACAAATTATAGTTACAATAGCAAAAGTTATTATAATATTCTTTAATTCATTTGTAAAAATAAGAAATGTCAAACCATAGTTGATAATTGTTTACTTCATCATTATTGAATAAAACAATTAATTTGCTTTTGATTACAACGTTTAAACATTTAATATTCATATAAGTTGCAAAACAAATATGGCGCCATCCTTAAAAAAATGTTTGTTTGCAGTAAGGCGACCGACTCACAAAATTTGCCCATACTCAAAATTTTTTTTCATGGTCTGGATAAAAAAAAATATTTTTGGAATCAGAAAATTATGTATTGTGCTTTGTTTTCTTCCTTTTAAAGGTTAATGGAAGAAATAAAAGAAGGTCTTATTAAATTAGAATTCAGTTATCAATTTATAAATTGTTACCAGATTATCAAAGCATATATTGTCCAGCATTTTGAAATTCCATGTTTATTTGGGAGTACAGTTCAATAAAAAAACAAAAAATTGACCTACCTACCCTTGAAAATTCTGGGTCGGGTTACTGCAAACAAAACATTTTTTTAAGGATGGCCTGGGGCGTATATATTTGTGTATATTTCACCACATAATTATCATGTGTACTGTTGTTGATATTACAGAAAAACTTCTATGAGTCGAACTTCAATTGGTCGATTTTCTTGATGTGTCGAAGAAAAATTAAAGTTCTGACTTTTCCACCTATATATTCCTTATAAAAACCTATTTATGAGGGGAGACGCTCAAAATCCCCTTGATCATAATCCCCTTGGTTGATAAACGACATAGTGATCGAAATCCCCTCAACAGAAATGACAGGGTTATCATAATCCCCTTGGCAAAAATAAAGGGGTGGTCATAATCCCCTCAGTGGGTAGTCAAAATCCCCTCAAATAATGTGAAATGGTTGGGAAATTTCTTTTCTTATTTTTCTTTTTAGTTCAATGAATTTAAGAACCAACTGCTTCAAGAATTGCTGAAAAAAAAGAGAAAAGCATACAAACAATTAAAAGGTGTATGTTTGTCACAGCCAGTTAATAATGACACCCTTTATTGATGTTATTATTGCTGAGAAAATTGTAAAATACAAACAAATAAATGATAGTTGATTATAATTAATCATTGCAATTATAGTTATATGTAACAAACAATCAATTAATCTTTGCAATGATAAACACCTTTAAAGGCAAATTTGTTGCACACTAGCTTTAGATCTTTCCAGATAATAACTATTAATTGCAGTTTGCTATCTAAAATTACTTCATCTTTGTTTTACTTAACTGCAAACTGTTATTTTGTTGGGTATATAATATGATGGCTCTCTGCAATAGACATGAATACCCAAAATGGAATTCATTACAAGTAACAAAGGTTCTCGTAAGCTTCTGTATGAAGGTTATGCCTACACAAAGAAAAATGAAAATAAGTCCTCAATGCGGTGGGAATGCTCTCAGAGAATTGGTCTGAACTGTAAAGGTGCACTGACTACTGATTTACATGTAAGTATATAATCAATAATAATCATTTGGTACATTGAACATGAGATAAACTAATATGTATCAATTGTGCAAGTTATGCCTGAATTAATTTTTTTCGTCTTATTATTTTTTTTAACCTTTGTATAGCACTCTTTTTAAGTAAAGCAAAAGAGATTACATGAAAATATTAATGGAGACATAAAGCACATCATAATAAAAGTATGCATAAATCTGAATTATAATAGGTAAATATTAATTTCAGCATGCTAACTTTATGTCCTATTTCTAGGTGTCTTCTGTCAAATCTGAAACCGCGCACAGTCATGCTCCTGACAAATTTGCAATGCAGGCACTTAAAGTCCGCAGTGAGATAAAAGCATCTGCTGAAGCTAACCGTGGTAAACCCGGACAGATAGTAACAGATAAATTATCGCTGCAGCCTACAGAGGTGAGTTAATAAATAAGACTCATAGAAATCCTGTAAATTTCAAAATTGTTCTTTTTTAAATTTCAACATGCTCTGTAAAATGCACATGGGTCTTCTCATGAAATAAACCACTTTGGAAATTTATATTAGTAAGATTACTTTTAATGATGATATTAATGATATAATGACAATACTGATGAATATGTTAAATGCCCAGAATGTACAGACACAAAGGCCAGACAAACAACTGTGAAATAGGAAAATGAAATAATTGAATTGAGTGCATGAAAACTGTTGCTTTATTTTTACTTCAGGTTATTGCTGCCAGTTCCGTAAAGAGTTTGAAGCAAACTGTGAGACGCGCCAAGAGAGGAACAGCACCTAAGAACCCATCAACAATCAGAGATGTTCCTGTTCCTTTCCCTATTGAGTTTGCAAGTAATGTCATCTACGACAACGAGTCTCCAGACAACCGTATCCTCATCTTCGCCACTAATGACGGTCTTCGCCTCCTAGATAGTGCATCCAGATGGTTTATGGATGGCACCCACTCTACAGCGCCCTCTCAGTTCCAACAACTTTTTGTCATCCGTGTACCTTTAGGTGAATCCTGTGTCTCAGTTGTCTACGCACTCCTTCCGTCAAAGCAACAGCTGGTGTATGAAGAAATGCTGACTGCCCTACTAGATGCCTGTCTGCAGCGAGGTATCCGACCTAACCCATCTAGCAAATTATGGCAGACTATGAGATAGCTATACACAATGCTGTGAGAACTGTATTGGCCAGCAACATTCATATCCAGGTAATAAAAAATAAGATCATTTGAAATAATTTATTTCAATGTTAAATGAAATAAAACAAGCATTTGATAGTATTGCGGGCAATACAGTAGTCCCCTACCGGTCCCTCAAAAAGTTCTTTAATTGTCATACACTCCTGTGTATTGCCATTTATAATGAATTTGAGGATGAAGTCTGTATTTGAAAATATCGACCACAAAACATAATAAAATAAGTTTGTCTATATCACAGTAATGTGTTAAGTTTCCATGCTTAGTAAGGAAATTATGTTTATACAACCTTGTCATATTATTACGATGTGGGATTTTAAAGTAAATCCTATAAGGAATGAAGAAGTTGAAGTGAAAATACCAGTTTCTCGAAAAAAATCTAAGTTCAAGGGGGACATAATTCTGGAAATAGTCTTGCTAGAGTATTTAACCTTCTCAAAAATGTCGAGTGATAATAAGAAACATATATATGAAGTTTGAAGTAGATACATTAGGAAATAAAGAAGTTATTTAAAGAAGACAACATTTTTTCCCCTAAAAAATCTAAGTTCAAGGGAGGTAATATTGATATTTTTTGTGCTAGAGTTATAAACCTTGTCACATATGATGTGGTTGATGACCAGAAACTTATATTTAAAGTTTGAAGTAAACAACTTAAGAAATAAAGAACATATAGTGAAAAAGCTGAAAAATTTAAATCAGAAATCTTGAAATTCAGGCTATTTGTTGCCATAGCAACCAGAATTTTCAACATAGGAAGAAAAGAAAAAGATGTGCATAATCTCCAGACTGCCATCTACCCATATTTCAAGTTTCATAAAAATATTTTCAGTACTTTTTGAGTTATCACTGGATCCAGTTTATGTGTTAAATTTGCCATATTTTCAGACTATTTGTTGCCATAGCAACCAGAATTTTCAACATAGGAAGAAAAAAAAAAGACGTGCATAATCTCCATACTGCCATCTATCCATATATCAAGTTTCATAAAAATATTTTCAGTACTTTTTGCGTTATCGCGGGATCCAGTTTTGTGGACGGACGGACTGACGGACTGACAGACTGACAGACAGACAGACGGACAGACAGACAGACGGACGGAGGGTAAACCTAAAGTCCCCTCCGGTTAAACCGGTAGGGGACTAAAAAGAAGTTATTAAAAAAAACAATGTTTTTTCCATGAAAATTTCAAGTTCAAGGGAGGTAATTCTGATAAATTTTGTGCTAGAGTTGTAAACCTTGTCACATATGATGTGGTTGATGACAAGCAACTTATATTTAAAGTTTGAAGAAAATACCTTAAGAAATAAAGAACTTATAGTGAAAAAACTTAAAAACTAGAATCAGAAATCTTGAAATTCAGTCTATTTGTTGCCATAGCAACCAGAATTTTCAACATAGGAAGATAAGAAAAGGATGTGAATAATTTCCATACTGCCATCTACCCATATGTCAAGTTTCATAAACATATTTTTCAGTACTTTTTGTGTTATCACTGGATCCAGGTTATGTGTAAAATTTGCCATATTTTCAGTCTATTTGTTGCCATAGCAACCAGAATTTTCAACATAGGAAGAAAAGAAAAAGACGTGCATAATCTCCATACTGCCATCTATCCATATATCAAGTTTCATAAAAATATTTTCAGTACTTTTTGCGTTATCGCGGGATCCAGTTTATGTGTAAAATTTGTCATATTTTCAGTCTATTTGTTGCCATAGCAACCAGAATTTTCAACATAGGAAGAAAAGAAAAAGACGTGCATAATCTCCATACTGCCATCTATCCATATATCAAGTTTCATTAAAATATTTTCAGTACTTTTTGCGTTATTGCGGGATCCAGTTTTGTGGACGGACGGACTGACGGACGGACAGACGGACTGACGGACGGACGGACGGACAGACGGACAGACGGACGGAGGGTAAACCTAAAGTCCCCTCCGGTAAACCGGTAGGGGACTAATAAAAAAAATTAAATGAAACCATTTATTTCATTGCTAAATGAAAAAAAATAAAAAAAAATAAATGAAACCATTTATTTCATTAAATAAAAAAAATAAATGAAACCAAATTTCTGTTAATAATTATACAAGCCTTTAACATGTCTGACGTTGAATCAGGATAAAAGTTGCTGAAAATGAATCATTCAATACAACACATGATCAGGCTTTGTATGTATATATATATCATTCATATTCTTGTTTAATTGTATTATAATATGTAAAAGACTATTTAAACAGCATATTAAAACCTTTTTTTTTACACCATCTAGGGATGTTTTTACCATCTAACCCAAGCTACTTGGAGAAGAGTGCAAGCAGAGGGTCTTCAGTCTGACTACAACAATGATGATGATGTGAAATCCTTCTGCGGAAAGCTTGACGGTCTGGCGTTTCTTCCATGCACCAATGGCAAGAAGGCTTGACGTTACTACGTGAACAGGCCCCAGATCATCTACAGTGTCTGGTTGAGTATTTTGACTCCAACTATGTAAATGGATCCTTTCGCGCAGTCATCACTGCTAATGGAAATATGAGGTTCCGACGCTCCTCTCCAAGATTTCCTCCACCAATTTGGAATGTGCACAGTGCCACAATGACTGACCAGGATAGAACAAATAACCAGTGTGAATCTTGGAACAATGGGTTTAAGCACCTTGTTGGACATTCAAATCCTTCACTTTGGACAGTTGTGCAATGTGTTGAAAAGGATGCAAAAATGGTGGCAGCTGAAATTCTGAGATGTAATCGTGGTGAACTTCTACAGAAACGAGTGAAGAAGGCCACTAAAGCTCACCAGCAGAGACTGAAAGTTTTGTGCTCACAGTACGCAAGTGGCATTAAATCCCTTGAAGACTTCTTGGGTGCTCTGGGACAGATTATCAGAATAAAATAATGTCGGTGCTATGTAAATTCTGTGAATGTGCTAACATATGTAAAATGTGCTGTCAGAAAATAAATAAGAGTGAAATATTATGTCTGGTTTTATATTTTATATTAACATGAAAATGACAACATTGGAGTATTTAAAAATAACCTGTATTATATTGCTAAAGTATACTCCATACTCTTTCCTCTACTCAATGTAACTGCTGTTTGCAACATTTCTTTATGTAACACAATAGTTTAGCTGGAGTGACAAAAGATCAAAGGAAAAAGAATATTGAGTAAAGGGGGTTGTTTTTCACAAGTTGAGGGGATTTTGACCACCCCATCATTTTTGCCAAGGGGATTTTGACTATCCATCAAGGGGATTATGAACACCCGGTCATTTCTGTTGAGGGGATTTCGATCACTATGTCATTTTTCAACCAAGGGGATTATGATCAAGGGGATTTTGATATACATTCATTTATGAGTTGAGATTTTATGTGTCAAAGTTTTTTCGTAGTCCATGTTAAGTAAATCTAGTGCAATTTACCACAAATAAGTCGAAGTTGTTTGATTATTTTGACACTGTCAATCTCGAGACATTTTTCATACCTTATCTGGCTGCAAAGACGATTTCCAATCAACTTGTGTGACAGGTGTAAAATTACACAGCCGTGTGTTTAAACAACCTTTGTTTGCGATAAAATGTGTGATAAAATGCCATTAAGTGTTACAATTTTAATTGCTGTAGTGGTATTTGAAAGTTAACAGTAAGAACTACTGACAGCTTCCATTTAAGAACGTAAAAGTTCTGTCAAATTTCCGTCAATTTTATGAAATGTGATTTTTTGGGGTTAAATTAGCTCACCTGAAAAGTACATGCATTTATTTGAATAAAGTACATCAATAAAATCAATAAAAATCAATTTCCTGATCTAATTTTATATTGATATGAACAAAATAACTAAAAATTAAATTGGAAATCATCATCTTTTTGACGGACGGAACTCCCAGCTTCTTCACCAGGTCGGATATATACTCGCATTTTTGAATAATATTGGAAGTTTTATTTCAACAAAGACAATTTATTGTTGGGGTAAGTATTGCCTTGCATTCTATTTGATTAGTTTATGTGTTTTTCAATTATTTTGCAAAATAAAGGAATTAGAATAATGTAGATGATGAACAATGAACGTCTGTCAAAAAAGCAACGTTCGCAAAAAACTGTCCATCGACTCGGTTATTGTGTGATTATGTATTGGGTGGGGATTCAAAGTTAGTGTTAAACTTGGTACTTTCTGGTTTTACAGGAAGTTTCTTAAGTTTTGAAGCCATAACCAGAAATTTTATTGAAAAAAGGTTGCGATCATAATTTCTGTCAATTTTAGTGAATGACGTTCGCACATTTGTTCCTCAGTTTTATAGCTGTTACTTCCCTTTTTTGCATAGTGACAAGAAACTACGATTAAATCCGTAAGTATCCGAATGCAAAAACATGGTCAAATTATGACGCTCGATTACATGATCCAAATTATTTTGAGTAAGTTTGTGTCTGTCAAGTGTTTTAAATGTTGACGATAGCAACAATAAGTACATATAGATATTTGTATATATTTTAAAGAAGAGAAAACATATTAAAGTCGAGTTGTATGCAGGAAATAGACGAATACATGGACTTCTACTACTTCCAATGACTGTTTACGCTTAAAGCTGTTGCGAATGTCATTTTTTGACGGACATTCTTGTTGCATACGTCATTTATTGACATACACAATTGTTGCTATCGTCATTCTTTGACGGCTGTTAATGATGCGATCGTCATATTTTGACAACCGTCAATGTTTTGACATAATAAATCTACATGTAAACATTGTAGTGTCAGTAATACCAGGGAGTGAGAGATGGATTGAGTTGAAATACAGTCAATTCGGCCCCAAGTCAGATCGGCCCCAAGTCAAATCGGCCCCAAGCGAAATCGGCCTCAAGTCAGATTGATCAGCCCCATTTTTTTTTTCTTTGTTCATTTTCTTATTTAAATGTTGTTAAAAAAATTGTGTGGATTGGAATATCAAATGACTAACAATAGATTACATTGAAAACCAGAACAAAAGATAATAATCAATATAATTTATTGTCTGAGTATAACATTTATCTTCACTGTACTAAACTATTTATTGTCTATAAACATATGAACAGTATGTAAATGTCACTTTTCATGTAATTGTCACTTCTCAAGCAAAGGTAAACTATGAATAACTTGCCTTATTAGCTCGACTATTCGATAAGAATAAGTAGAGCTATTGTAGTAACCCGAGCGTCCGCGTCAGCGTAACCACTTATGTTAAAGTTTTTGTAATAGTTCAAATATTTTCAAAGTCCATTGACATATGGCTTTGAAACTTTGCACACTTGTTCACCATCATGACCCCAACCTGTAGACAGGAGGAGGTAACTCTATCAAGCATTTTGACAGAAGTATGCCCCTTTTTGGACTTAGAATTTACGTTAAAGTTTTTGTAATAGTTCAAATATTTTCAAAGTCCATTGACATATGGCTTTGAAACTTTGCACACATGTTCACCATCATAACCCCAACCTGTAGACAAGAGGAGGTAACTCTATCAAGCATTTTGACAGAATTATGCCCCTTTTTGGACTTAGAATTTACGTTAAAGTTTTTGTAATAGTTCAAATATTTTCAAAAGCCATTGACATATTGCTTTGAAACTTTGCACACTTGTTCACCATCATGACCCCAACCTGTAAACAGGAGGAGGTAACTATTTCAAGCATTTTTTTTTTTACTATCAAGCACTAAGAAAAGTCAAGCGTTGCTGTCCTACGACAGCTCTTGTTACAAATAAATGCTTTCTGTTTTCTCATTTATATGTCTTTAAAAGTTATGTTTCTACAAGTTTGCAGAAAGGTAGACTTGTGGCGATGATTTGGCGGACAGTTTGATTGAAGACATTGGTATACCTGCTTCCAAGCAAAGGTAAATTATGAATAACTTGCCTCATTACAATTAATGCTATTTTCTCATTTATGCTTTTAAAAGTTATGTTTCTACAAGTTTGCAGAAAGGTATACCTAAAAATTCCCAATAATGATATATGTAGGAATACTTAAGATTTACTTAATATGTAAAAATCTTGTTTGTTTGCAGTGACTGGAAGCATTTGAAGACTTGTGGCGATGATTTGGCGGACAGTTTGATTGAAGACATTGGTATACCTGCTTCCAAGCAAAGGTAAACTATGAATAGTAAATGAAACAATTTCTTTTTGTATACCCACCCTATAAAATGCAGGGCATGATGGCGCAGTGGTAAGTGCACTTGTTTTTCATTTTGAGAGTTGTAGCTTTGATTCTCGGTCAGGCCATTTCTCTCTGACCAATTGATAAAAGTCCTTGTGTCTTAAGTCTTTCGTCTCACACCTCTGTTTCAAGTGAGGCAGAAAAAGAGGTAATATGTCTAAAATGATATGGAGAGAGTGTGTGCACAAGTTAATTTTTGAATCAGTTTTTAAAGGCATGGTTATCAGTTTTTAAAGGTCTACCTTTCAACAACTTTTCATGCAGGTACCCTGTAGGCACTAACCTTCTCATCAGAAATGGATCAGAAAGTTTTAATGCTGTTGTAAGTAGTAATGTTTTAACAGTTTGGTTAAATTCAGTACACAAAAAAAGTCTAGCAAATTCGTCAGTTGTCTGTCAAAAGGTGCAATCAGTATTTTTTTTCAATTTTTCGGGAAATGGACAAAGATTTATCAGCGTTTATAAGAAGCTTAAGCAATAAGTACTGGCTTTGTTCTTCAATGCATTACTTTTGTTTGGCCTGTATTGTGCTGTTCCATTTTTGTTACTTTGGAAGTTATGTTTTTTAAAAAAAATTGTAACTTGTGTGTTAAAAAGTTGTTTTTTTGTCTTCATCACATTTAATATATGTTAAAACCCAATATAAGGCACTCTTGCTGACAAGATTTGCAGTCAGATATCAATCTCCGGAGTTCATGAGTTTAAGCCTTTGCCATACAACATGAGTTGAATTCCCAGCCATATAACAGTATTTCAAGCCCCAGCCATATAGCATTTATTTAATAAAGATTAATTATTAAATAATTTTTTATAATACTGCATGTTTGTAACGTCGCTTTCATTGGATAATCTTGACGTTTATATAGTGTTTTATACACGTGACACAGCTATTGTTGATTAATAAAGAAATCTTGCTTTATTCCTCTAAAAAATGATCCTTGCTAGCGATTTGGGTTATATTTTTTACAAACAGCCATTTATATAGGGCCATATAACCTGTCAAAAATCTTTATAACTAATAATATAGCCTTACTATTCAGGTAGAGCAGTTGTCTGTTTATGTGCAAATATTATTTGTTTATACATGTAGTGTATATGCATTTTTAAGTTTTTTTTTTCCGGTTAATATTGGTGATGATATGAAGCAACATTTGAACGTCAATCAGAGCTTGACTTCATTACCAGTTGTGAATACTTGGTAAATACATTTGATTGGTTCATTGAGTCCAGTTTGACCTCTTTGATAGATACTGGTAATTGATTAAATGTTATTGGTGCAACAAGTCATTGATTGTACATCATTTGCAGGTTGTTCAAACCCATGAACTGCACAGAGAGGAGAAAGTCTATGGATTGTGGGTCCAGTTCTATAAGAAAGGAAAGCGACAATTATGGACATTGGAGGAGAAATCTTTCTTTGTTTGTTGTTAAACAACTTGCTGAACCTTTACTGTCTATGCATGGATCTAGATTATACTACAAATTTCAAGTGTTTGGTGTACAGTTACACTTAATAGCCCATCAGAAAAGGCCGACATGGTGACTGGTGCTTTTACATCCAATTTGGTGCAGACTGTTTTCATACTTTCTTACAAAAAACTGTTAGAAATATAATAGGGCTGGAACGAATAAGGAATTCGATGTTCGAATATTCGTTTTTCCATATTCGAATATATTCGAATATTCGTTTTTACAACATTTGGTCCAATATTTCTCTTTGACGTATACGTATCCAAAATTGATTGCGTCGAATACTATACTACTTTAAAATGCTTGGAATAATCGGCAATTAAAAAGACCTTTATTGCTATGTCGAAGTTTTTTTAATTTATATATTGTAAATCGAGATATATGTTTACTTTTGAAATAAATTCATAATTTGATTGCCTTTTGTTCAGTAAACCCGACCGCTGTCTTATTAACGGGAGGTAACTCACGTGTCTTGACTGACAGTAATATGAATCATCTTAGCCATTTATCCCCAAAGACACATAATGATATTGAAACTTAACTTGTATTAAATATTTTTTATTTACAATTTTAGATAAAGTTAAAATATTCTTAAGATAAGTTTAGCTATAACAAGGTAAATATCACATGGAGTCTTATGTCTACGGAATAAATATATTCTGACAGAATTTAGACACTTCATATGCTTTCATAACGCGCCGAATAATGGTGCCAATTTATTCTTATTCACAAAATTTAAGACAATTATTGATTAATCGGAAAGATTTTAACACAGAAAACAATAAAAAAGATAATTAAAATCGGAAAAATTTACATTATAAACTGTTCAACAGGTAAATTGCAAACTGTGAAACGGGTGCCCTTTTGATCAACTATACCCCAAAGTTTCAAAATTGGCGATAATTGTTGACACGCGTCATACAAACATTTGAACACCTGGTGAAAGAAAGGGCAAAGGTTAATTTACGATCTGAATTGAAATTTGAAAGTAATGACAAAAAATGAAACATTTCTCCTTTTTTTTTCGAATATTCGTATTTGTTTTTCAATGTTCGAATATTCGTTAGTGTTTCGAATATTCGAAAATAATTCCCGGCCCTAAAATATAATATATCTTTTGAAAAGTTTCAATAGCCATTGACAGATTATTTTGTAAAATACGTTCTTTAGTGCCTAGAAAAGTTGATGGCCAGTGTTTTGACAGCTAATTTCAGATAATGTCCAAGTAAATTTACATAATTTACTCGTTTGCTCTTTGAAAACTTTTACTTGTTGTCATTTGTTTCCTTGTATCCATTGCGAAAAAGTACTTTAGAAATTGTGAAAGAACATTTGTTCCGTCCAAAAATGATGGTAGCAACAATTTGTTCCGTCCAAAAATGATTCTAGCAACAATTTGTTCCGTCAAAAAATGACGTTTAGCAACATCATCAAAAATAAATAAATCTGTATCTGGCCTGTTCTCTGCAGAGATAGTACTTCCTTTACATACAGTTTTTAATCTTTTATTACTTAGAATAAAATGTTGCTAATTATAATAAAGAGAATGCTTAATTTTTCCAATTTCTGAATGTTGTGAACGTAAAAATATCCGTCAAATATTCTGTCACATAATGACGTTAGCAACATGAAATTTAAAACATGATTAAAACTCAAAATACATCTGCTATAATTTTTATTTTCATGTTTTTGACCTAATATAATAGCAATCTTATCATATATATTAAAAAAACTGCAATTATTTTATATGTACAAAAAAATATCCTTTGGAGCTATTTTGACGGAAATTTTATGTTCTTAAATGGAAGCTGTCTACTTTCATTTGATTACATCCTTAACCAGGTGTTGCGTGAGAATAACACGCAAAATATATACTATAAGTTGGTAAAGTTATCGCCCTTTGGTATTGTTACGCCTTTTGTAACTCTATTGTATACGTCAATGGGTTGTCCAAATAATTACCCATGAAAAACGTTATTTAACATGCTATATTTATCATTGTAAAATGTAATTATCAGATTAATGATGGAAAAAACATGAAATAGGTTTCGTTATAGACTAGTCACGTGTCGAAATTTTTGGAATTGAGAGCGATTCATGAGTCGAAGTCCCGATGTGTCGAAGTTTTTATGCAAGTCCCTTTAACTTCGACTTACCGAAGTTCTATTCTTTTTTGTCAAGCCATACTCCAGTATTAAAGTTACTTATGCTATAGTAAATGCTACTGCTGGGAAAGACAGCCATCAGAATTGGTCTGTTTTAGTATCTGGTCATATAGCAAAATCTCTATCAGATGTTGACAAGTGGTAAGGTAACTGCTTACCTGTCAATGTTACTCATTCCTATAACAATATGTAAATTGGAATCCCTCCTGTAAAATTTATTTGTCTTTAAAAAGAGCATGTTGAATATAGTCTTAATAATTTTAACTTCCTAGAAGATTAGAATATTTACCCTCAAACGTTGGATAGAGACAGTTTCCTGGTGAGTTTTTTTTCTGATTTTCTTTTTTTAAGAAATGGAAAATCCTCAAATTGTAGACTCTGTGTTGGAGAAGTTGTGGCGAATAATTCCCCTTTGTGAAATGCAAAATCACCAGAGTATTCTTCATATAATTTATGTCATGAAGTTGAAACAGTAATTAGTATTTTAAGAAATTTCATTAAGGACAAGAATCCAGAAAGTGCAACAAATATTTTGGAGTCTGCATTGGATTTATTACACCATGTATCATATACAACTGTGGACATTACTGAAGGAAATTGTGAAGGTCTTAGAACAGGTATGAAAATTCCTGTTGAGATGCTTGAGAATTATGTTTATTTGTTTGTTTTGGGTTTTACGTCACATCGACACAGTATAGGTCATATCACGAGGTTCCAGCTTTACTGGTAGAGGAAGACCTCAGGTGCCCTTCCGTGCATTATTTAAGGCACGAATAGGCACCTGAGTAGAACCACAGACGTTCCGTAAGCTAGCTGGATAGCTTCCTCACATGAAAGAATCCAAAGTCCCTGTCGGGATTCGAACGCACAATGTAACTTGAATGTAATTGCTTACGTAATTTGGCGTGTTTTTTTTGTTTGTTTGTTTTTTTTTTTACATTTTTACGCATTTCGACCTTCAATGCATTGATGAAATATGATCAAAGCCTAATTATAATTCTGCGAGAATGGCTTGACCCCATTTAACAGACATTCTTTCATAATACACCAATAAACACTTTCCCCAACTAGCAGACGACAGGCTATTCTTGAGTAAAGATAACCGGTTGCGTATCTCACTGTATAAATCGTATGTAAAATAGTCTGGCATATGGTAGGTTTAACAGTTAATTAAAATACTTACCGCGACATTTCTTTGACAAGTCCTTATTAGCAGCGTATTTCAAGACAACACAGATTTTTTTTGGGGGCAGATTTTTTTTTTTTTTTTTCATTTTCCCAAAATACAGAGTCGGCGGGTCAGTAAACCGAAATATCAAAAAATAATGGCCAAATAAATGTTATCATCTGTAACTTCCCAAATATAGGATATAGACCAGTAAGAAGCCATTTGTGTGTCAAAGGATTTACTTTTCAGAAGATGCGTGTACTTGAAGCAATGCGAAATGCAAAAATGGCACTAAAACCAATTTATAGAAGAACGTATTGTGGGCAAGGGCCTTTGTCTCTCTAACATATTGATGGAAACCACAAACTTATAAGGTAAATATTTTATTTAAAAATATGGTAAACAAAAATCTACAATGCACTGAAGGTATTGATGCAGCATTTCTTGAGAGACTCTTCCAAACATTTAATTGCCACCTTTAAACAGGTATTATCGGTCATTTTACGTTTACTAGGAATTTTCCTTACAATTACACTTTTCGAAAACTGACAAGTTTTTTTATAACATTTCCAATCTTTGAGTTACACAAGGTTATACTAATTGGTCAAAGGTTTTTTTTTCATTTGATGCATTTGGGCTTAAAGGTAGACCACTCCTAATGGGCACTATAAGGAACTGTAAAATTGACAACATAGCACAGTTATATGCCTTAAATGTCACCTGTATGCAAAATTTAAACAAAATTTACCGTGTGTTTTATGAGTTATGGACATTCTTCTGCACTAAAACTGCGCCATTAGAAGGGCTTTTTTCAGAAATGAGGAAACTAAATGATCTATTATATCATCATTATGAAAAATGTTTTCCTATTGCTTATTGTTAAGAAACAAATAATGATATTTACTATTTAGGTAACAAATTATACAAACAAAATGATTGTTTTTAAACAAATTGTTTTTAATAAACTAGAACTATCACTAAATGTGAATAATACCCCCGCAAGACTGCTCTGGAAATGAGGAAGTTACAAGTAACGGAATACTTAAGAAAAATCCAACTTGCCGTCCTAGGTTAACCTTGTAGGGACAGATGGATGGACGGAGGGTTCAATCACTATATGCCCAGGGGCATAAAAAATGTCTGTTTAAGTGCAGTCAAGACTCATTTTGGAAAGTGCTGCCATGCCTGTTGAGAATAAGCTAAAAAAAACTTGGGAGACATACTTAGATGATTGTGCCGTCACTTAAAATTAACTATTTATATATATATATATCTATAGGCTTTTATTGACTATCACATTAATATGGAGTTTTGAAACTATAAGATAAAACTTAGGTCATTAAAAATTGACGTTGTTAATGTTTAGTTATTCCAAGTTATTTATGCTGTGGAATATTTATTGCACCTGACTGACACATTGAACAAGCATTATATCAGAAAAGGCGCGTACCACTTCTTTAATAGGGCCCAACATCACACAGATATTAACAAATTGAGCACATGTTCCACTTGCAGTGCTTTCTTTCTTTATACATTTTGATGCATTCTCAATTATTTTGATGCATTCTCAATTCCTATCAATTTGTTAGCCTTTTTTTTTCATTGCAGGAAAAAGAGAACAATGGAACCAAGTGGAAACTCTAGAAATGAAAACACTCTTCAAAGACAATTTGGAAACATTGACAACTCCAGGAATGAAAGAATGCTCAAGATCAAGAAAAACAATGGATAATTGTGGTAAAGACCTTGGGAGACCATTAAAAAGACAGTTTGGAGTGAGATCCAGAAGTTTAAGATATAGGGTATATTTGTCTGATAAATAAAATTTTCTTTTTATTTCATGATCTTTATGTGATTTTAAGTATTTTTTACTGATTTTGTCGTGTAACTTCAAGCATTCTCCTTGATTACATCATCACATCATGACGTTGAAATATAATTGTTAAATTTCTCTAATTTTGTTACATTTTTAACATGATGTACGATGACATCGACTTTCTTTTCCTAAAGAAGCAAAATTTACTTATTATATATTATATAAATTTTATTAGTGGTTTTTCAGAATATAATCATCTGATATATCACAGTAAAACACTAGAAAGCATGAAATAATTAGAAACTGTTACTTTGAATTATGTCACTGGACTCCCATTTGAAAATGTCTTGTTTGGTACTTAAAAAATATCAAGCACACTATCTGAGATTTACAGTCTGACATCAATATTTT
Source organism: Ruditapes philippinarum (assembly GCF_026571515.1). Classification (NCBI taxonomy): domain Eukaryota; kingdom Metazoa; phylum Mollusca; class Bivalvia; order Venerida; family Veneridae; genus Ruditapes; species Ruditapes philippinarum. The sequence continues at coordinate 36,894 of NW_026860883.1, forward strand.
GGCTGAAGGAAGTGCGACATTTAAATAGGAACACTTGATCTTGTGACCGGTAAAAGTCATCCTTTGCCTCTTGTTTCTAATGCAACAAATGCTTGAGACAGGTACAATGCTTGGTACCCATTCTACCCATAAGCTTAACAAACATCAGGAAAGCAAGCATCACATACAGGCTTTAGAAAGATTTATTTAGATTTATTTTAACACCTTGAATGCCAAATTGGCAAATTTCATAACTTTTTTTCTCAAATTGGAAAATTTTACGACACAAATTTCCCAAATTTGCCATGTGGCATTTTCCCAAAATAGAGGAAAAGAGGCCTGCAAAGCTTCAGCTTCAAGTTAAGCAAGTTAAATATCATAAGCTGAGGTTAAATCAATGTTGACTCCTTATGTCCTTCAAGTCGGTACATTAACCCGGTTAACATTAAAAACCCATTTAACTTGATTAAAACTTTTTCTGTGTTATTGTAATTGGCGTAATACCCATAGCCCCCATCCCTCACACTACAACCCATAAATATCAACATAATTCATGGAAACACATTAGATACAAATGAACATAACAACTAACATACACAGGGGTTTCATTATGACAGCCAAGCAGGTTAAGATCCCTGCAATATGTTACTAGTTAACCAGATACTGATAATGTTTTATATATAGCTGGTTCTTATAACTGCCAATTTTAAGAACTGAGCTTCCTCCTTAGAATATAATAAAACCCCTGTTACATAGAACATGTAGTAGTACATTTCTGAATATAAATGTGTATAAAAAAATAGTTTGAAACCTTTAAAGATTTCTAGTTTATTATAGTTTTCTCACATTAAAAATGATGTATTGCTTGTTGAATGATGCAGCCATCATTCCTTAGAGAAAGAACCAAGCATTGTCATTATTTTTATTTTTTTTTTTTATTTTAAGGTAACTTTATTCAGTAAAAATAAAGCTTACTATATCACTATTCAAAAATATACTACAGTTCTACAAGACTTAACAACAGTACTCACCACCAAAATGCTGCAATAACTAACAAAATCATAAAGCACATGATTACCATAGTGATGAGGTAACTAACTTGAACTTTTTCTTTAATCAAAAGCTGTATATCCAATCTACTGCATCTCAGACAATGTGGACACTACACTATTACTTCATGGAAACACCCTTTTGTTTATATATCTTTTTCAGTGACTAAAGAATAGACTTTTATATCATTATGTCTACCACACTTGCTCATGTTTTACTTGTTGTTGTTGTTGTTGTTGTAATCTCTCAAGGTTAAGAATATCAATTTTAAATATTGTTATCTCACAGTCTCCTGATTTCATTTGGTCTGATGAATGGGTGCAATTTAATAATGTATCCCTCTATCAATGTCTTTTCACAATGAAATTTCTCATTTCCAACAAAGTACAAGAACAAATCTGTGTTTTCATCTGATATTTGTCTACTCTCTGTAAGACAATAGAAATTAAGGGAAACCATCACTGACACAGTCATGTACATTTGTAGATTTTTTTTCAAACTTGTATCATTCTATGATTCTCCACATTCACTGCTACTATTTATCTAGGGATATCCTTTCTTTGTTCATTTTGTCTATAAAACTCTATCTTTCCAGTCCAGTTTACCAACTATGTAAATATCTATTGATAATGACACTCGCTGTAAGAGGTGTATATTATGTCTGAAAGGTTGTTTTTTTGAGTTTCTGTTTGATGTCTTTCATTGTGATTTCATCATAATGTTTGTCAAATACCTCCGCTTTTCAGAAAACTGTAGCAAACTATTTCCTCAGGTAATGGTGAAATTTCCCAGGGGTTTATAATGGTGAATGTAGTGTCATCTCTCTTCCTGAAAACATATATTACTTCAATTATACACTCAATTTCTTAATATACGGATCTAAAATATCGACAGCAGAATTTAATGTGTAGCATGTTAAACTTTTTGGGACGCCAGGAGAAGCTCCCCTTACCGTAAGCAGACTTCCCGAAAGTTGAAAAAAACTGTCAGACATTTGGTCTGACAAACCATGAAAATCTGTCGGACCGAAACAAAATCTGTCGGACCAAATAAAATTGATCAAAATTAAAGAAAAACTTGTGTTTGTATTTCTAAGACACTTTTTGTTTTTTATTTTTTCGCCGTAAAAATCTGCACAATCCGTACAGCGCATTTTCATCTCCTCCCTGTCATACACCAATGATTCATGGTTCTGCTTTCATTTTTCATTAAATTTTGTCTCAGGTCTAATATTTTCATCATTTTATTGCTTTTCTGTGCACTCTTCTGACGTAGATTTTCGGTTTTTCCAAGGTTTGGAACCTTTAGCGACGCCATTTTGTATACATGCGGCTTGGATAAAAGCCGGACAGTCGGACCGATCCGGAATAAAAAATTGTCGGACCTGATCAAAATTTATCGGACATGTCCGTCGGACCGACGTATTTCGGGAAGTCTGCCCTTACCTTACCGGGAACGATTTGTAAACAACCCTGCTTAGGCCTAAAAAAAAAATGTGTTTCCGGTGGTCGACCAACCCAATTTTTTAGCACTGACCCAAAGATTTTTATCGATGTACAAAAAAAAAAAGAAAAATGGCGCCCGTACTGACTGTTACGAAGACGGGTTTTAGTATTGCCAGTTGACAACAATGACAAAGACGATTCGTGTTCAAATTACGCATTAAAGCACACCGGCAAATATGGCGGCACAACAAGCAGCCAAAGTGTCACTGCTGGCAATTTTCTTGAAAAAATGCGACCATTTGGGGCAAAACAGGAAATCAAATTAATTGATCACAGCAAAACGGCACAAACATTTTTGGATGTGCATGGTCATGTTACGAGTGAAGATATTACAATTGAAGCCAGTTGTTCTGTGTGTCACAACGTATGGAAAGCCAGAATCGTAAATATTTATAGCATTCTATACATCAACAATAAATGCAATTTAGTTAATTTGAAATATATTTGTGGAATAAATAAATAAATAACTCTGTCAAACAACCATAATTGTAAATTTGTTAGCATGATTGTAAAAAATTATTTCAAGAGCTTTTTGGTTGAAAAAAAAAATACCACTTAATGATTATTTTATTTTCAGATGGACCTGTATGAGACATGCGTAAACCAGTACAGTTTTGAAACAATGTGGAGATAGCAACCATGCAATGAAAACATTGTTGTGTTTTCTTGTGACACAGCACATCTCTATTTGTAACACTAGTCATCACATTCTAGTCATACAATTGTGTTCTGTTTTGTTCTTTCAAAATGGATTTAATACATAAACTAGAAATGTGTTCATAGGACACGGGTGCCCCCACACTCCCCTGTTTTGTCAATCTTATGACTTTTAAGGTCAAATATTTTTTAGGCTACATGTGTCATAAGTTGAAAACTAAAAATTGTTTACTAAGTAAAGGGCAAGAACTTGACAAATACTGAATAAAGTATGCATGAACAAGTTGAAAAGTGAAAAATTATACCAAGTCAAGGGCAATAACTCTAACAAAACTGAAATAAATCCACATGCAAAACACAAGGTGCATAGCTATACAGTGATGTTGAGCGTTATTTCTGTAAAGTTGGTTGCTTCTAACTCAAGCACTTGTCTTGAGGAACAAATAGCACAACATAATGGAACATTTTTCACTAAGTCAACAGAGTTCCAGATAACGTGCGTATCGGCGTATTTTACGCTTCAAAGGCAACTAAATACGCACCATATTTCAAATTTGCTGCGTTCATTTACGCACGCTATAAATCAAATACGCAAAGAATGAAAAATCGAAGCGTATTTGGTGTGTACTTTCATTTTCGAAACAGCTGATTCTATTTCCGTTTAACAGTTGACTGTGTATCTTTTTCCGTTTAATACCCGCCAAAATACTTCCAACTACTTTTCATTCTGTAAACCAGTCGTATTATGTCTTTATCGCGTAGGCGCTTGGTAAAACGTGTGGCTTAATTTCCTTTATAATTGCAAGCGTTTGTTAATAAAGACGTACATCATGGCTGCTTCCAAGCCAAAGCAGAGGAAAATTGACAATTTTTTAACGCAACTCAGTTAACCGCTAAAACAATTGTGAATCCTACTGTTGAAGACATTTTAGATTGTGTATTTAAAACGAAAAGGGCGCAAATAACTGTGAATCGCAACACAACACTTGAAAATTGGCAAACATGTTATCCGTGGCTTCAAATTTCAGAAACTGGTACTGAAATACGAATGAAATATCTGACTTGTCATAAATTTAAAGCTGGCAATGTATGGGCTAATGAAGGTGCAATAAACATGCAAAAATCGGCAATTGACTGGTGATTATTTGTTACGTTACTGTTAATGTATTGTCACCGATTTTTGTTGTAAACAATATAAAATAAAATAAGAATATGGTAGAGGCCTTTCAATTGAAGTGAATTCACGCTGAATATCTGCTAAATTAATACAAAATAAATATCTTTAATGTATTTTGATTAAAATATATTCTATTTTCAAAGGATCATAAATAATTTTTGTACAAAAAAGTAAGTGATTTAATAGTACCCTTTTGATTTACGATAAAATTATATCTAAATTTACCCCCACATTCTGAAAATTGGGGGTAATTACCCCTAGTGTAAAAAAAATTATCTGGAACTCTGAGTCAAGTCAATAAATCTGACAAAACAGAATAAATCCACAGGTGAAACCCCAGGTGCACAACTTCACATGCTGAGCAACATTCCTGTAAAGTTTCATGGCACTAGATCAAATACTTTTTGAGTTACGTGCAACAAAAGTTGAAAATCGTAAATTTTTACGAAGTCAACGGCAATAACTCAAAAAACAAGAACTGTCGCAGTAACGCTCGACTATTCGAAAAATTGTCACAAGGGTGTTTCATTGAGTATAATTATGCTTACCTAATTGTCAGAAAAGGTACAAACCCTTCAAGTTTCAATACATTCCCTTCAATAGTTATGGAGATACAAGCTTACACACAAAAACTTAACCAAGAATTTCTAAGTCGAAAAAGGGGCATAATTATGCAAAAAAGTAAATCAGAGTTATGGGACTTATGCCAATCATCTAAGATAATCACAGACAACAAGAGTGTGAAGTTTCAATACATTCCCTTCAGTAGTTATGGAGATACCAACTTACACGCAAAAACTTAACCAAGAATTGTAAGTCAAAAAAGGGGCATAATTATGCAAAAATGCAAATCAGAGTTATGGGATGTGTGCAAATCATCTTAGATAATCACAGAGACCAAGTGTGTGAAGTTTCAATCCATTCCCTTCAGTAGTTATGGAGATACCAGCTTACACGCAAAAACTTATCCAAGAATTTCTAAGTCGAAAAAGGGGCATAATTATGTAAAAAAGCAAATCAGAGTTATGGGACTTGTGCCAATCATGTGAGATAATCACAGAGAACAAGTGTGTGAAGTTTCAATCCATTCCCTTCAGTAGTTATGGAGATGCCAGCTTACATACAAAAACTTAACCAAGAATTTCTAAGTCGAAAAAGGGGCATAATTATGTAAAAAAGCAATCAGAGTTATGGGACTTGTGCCAATCATCTTAGATAATCACAGAGAACAAGTGTGTGAAGTTTCAATCCATTCCCTTCAGTAGTTATGGAAATACCAGCTTACATACAAAAACTTAACCAAGAATTTCTAAGTTGAAAAAGGGGCATAATTATGTTTGTTTGTTTGTTTGTTTGTTTCATTTTACGCCTTTTTCCAACAGTATTTCAGTCATATAGGCGGGTAGTTTCCTAACCATCGTTCCTGGAGAGTTACACCAGTACTAGACTACCTTCCTCCGCGCTAAACTACCAAAGCATCTCCCGGGGATCGAACCCACGCCAGAGAGGTAACTGGATTAGAAGTCATCGACTCTAACCCCTCGACCACGGAGGCGGTTGCATAATTATGTAAAAAAGCAAATCAGAGTTATGGGACTTGTGCCAATCATCTTAGATAATCACAGAGAACAAGTGATGAAGTTTCAATCCATTCCCTTCAGTAGTTATGGAGATACCAGCTTACACACAAAAACTTAACCAAGAATTTCTAAGTCGAAAAAGGGGCATAATTATGTAAACAAGAGGGCCATGATGGCCCTGAGGTCGCTCACCTGTATATAGCCCCCCCCCCCCCCCCCCGGGGCAGGGCAAGTTTTGACCCCCAGGCTTTTATTTGAACAAACTTTGTAGATATTTACTTAAAGATGTTTCATGTATAATATCTAAACTCAAGCTATTTGGGTTTTTTCAAAGAAGATTTTTAAGTTTTTGCTATAAACATAAAAGGAAAATCAATGACCCCGGGGCAGGGCCAGTTTTGACCCCAGGGCTTTTATTTGAACATACTTGGTAGACACCCATTAGAACATGTTTCATGCTAAATATCTTAGCTCTAGCTCTTTGAGTTCTTTAAAAGAAGATTTTTTAAGTTTTTACTATATGCATATAGGGAAAATCAATGACCCCCTGGGGCGGGGCCAATTTTGACCCCAGGGCTTTTATTTGAACAAACTTGGTAGAAACTCATTAGAAGATGTTTCATGCTAAATATCTTAGCTCTAGCTCTTTGGGTTCTTTAAAAGAAGATTTTTTAAGTTTTTACTATATGCATATAGGGAAAATCAATGACCCCCCGGGGCGGGGCCAATTTTGACCCCAGGGCTTTTATTTGAACAAACTTGGTAGACACTCACTAGAAGACATTTCATGTCAAATATCTTAGCTCTAGCTCTTTGGGTTCTTTAAAAGAAGATTTTTTAAGTTTTTACTATATGCATATAGGGAAAATCTATGACCCCCCTGGGGCAGGGCCAATTTTGACCCCAGGGCTTTTATTTGAACAAACTTGGTAGACACTCATTAGAAGATAATTCATGCTAAATATGTTAGCTCTAGCTCTTTGGGTTCTTTAAAAGAAGATTTTTTAAGTTTTTACTATATGCATATAGGGAAAATCAATGACCCCCTGGGGCGGGACCAATTTTGACCCCAGGGCTTTTATTTGAACAAACTTGGTAGACATTCACTAGAAGATGTTTCATGCCAAATATCTAAGCTCTAGCTTTTACAGTTCTTTAAAAGAAGATTTTTTAAGTTTTTACTATATGCATATAGGGAAAATCAATGACCCCCCAGGCCGGGGCCAATTTTGACCCCAGGGCTTTTATTTGAACAAACTTGGTAGACACTCACTACAAGATGTTTCATGCCAAATATCTTAGCTCTAGCTCTTTGGGTTCTTTAAAAGAAGATTTTTAAGTTTTTACTTTATGCATATAGGGAAAATCAATGACCCCCTGGGGCGGGGCCAATTTTGACCCTAGGGCTTTTATTTGAACAAACTTGGTAGACACTCATTAGAAGATGTTTCATGCCAAATATCTAAGCTCTAGCTCTTACGGTTCTTTAAAAGAAGATATTTAAAGATTTTTCTTTCGGTTGCCATGGCAACCAGAGTTCTGCATGAAATGGAATTCTTTGAACAATCTTGATAGAGCTTCATACAAAGAGTATTCCTGCCAAGTTTCATTAACATTGGCATTGCGGTATCATAGAAGATGTCCTTAGAATATTTAAAATGTGGACGGACGGCAGACGACGGACGCCATTTGGTTGGCCATCCTAAAAGCTCACCTGCACTTTGTGCAAGGTGAGCTAAAAAGCAAATCAGAGTTACGGGACTTGTGTCAATCATCTGAGATAATCACAGAGAACAAGAGTGTGAAGTTTCAATCCATTCCCTTCAGTAGTTATGGAGATGCCAGCTTACACGCAAAAACTTTACCAAGAATTTCTAAGTCGAAAAAGGGGCATAATTATGTAAAAAAGCAAATCAGAGTTATGGGACTTGTGCCAATCATCTTAGATAATCACAGAGAACAAGTGTGTGAAGTTTCAATCCATTCCCTTCAGTAGTTATGGAGATGCCAGCTTACACGCAAAAACTTAACCAAGAATTTCTAAGTCGAAAAAGGGGCATAATTATGTAAAAAAGCAAATCAGAGTTATGGGACTTGTGCCAATCATCTTAGATTATCACAGAAAACAAGTGTGAAGTTTCAATCCATTCCCTTTAGTAGTTATGGAGATACCAGCTTACATACAAAAACTTAACCAAGAATTTCTAAGTCGAAAAAGGGGCATAATTATGTAAAAAAGCAAATCAGAGTTATGGGACTTGTGCCAATCATCTTAGATAATCACAGAGAGCAAGTGATGAAGTTTCAATCCATTCCCTTCAGTAGTTATGGAGATACCAGCTTACATACAAAACTTTACAAGAATTTCTAAGTCGAAAAAAGGGGCATAATTATGTAAAAAAGCAAATCAGAGTTATGGGACTTGTGTCAATATCTTAGATAATCACAGAGAACAAGTGTGTGAAGTTTTCAATCCATTCCCTTCAGTAGTTATGGAGATGCCAGCTTACACGCAAAAACTTAACCAAGAATTTCTAAGTTGAAAAAGGGCATAATTATGTAAAAAAAGCAAATCAGAGTTATGGGACTTGTGCCAATCATCTTAGATAATCACAGAGAACAAGTGTGTGAAGTTTCAATCCATTCCCTTCTGTAGTTATGGAGATGCCAGCTTACACGCAAAAACTTAACCAAGAATTTCTAAGTCGAAAAAGGGCATAATTATGTAAAAGAGCAAATCAGAGTTTCAACCTTTCCCTTTAGTGTTATTGGGTACAGGGTTTAAAACAAAAAAATTTAAAAAAGGGAATTTTTTAAATCGAAAAAGGGGTAATTTTTGTAAAAAAAACAAAAAGAGTAATATGGGGTTGTGCCAAACTCTTTGTTTAAGGGGAAAAAAGTGTGTGAAATTTAAACCATTCCTTCCAAATAGTTTATGGGATTTCCCGGTTCATCAAAAAATTTAACCCCGGGCAGGGTTTTTTCCCTTAAAAGGCGGGAGGGCCAAAAAGCCCGTTAAAAAGATTATGGGCCCCCCCTTTTAAAAAATTAAAGGAAAACTTTTTTTGATGAAAAAAGGCGAAATGAACCCTTTAAATTTTAAAAAAAATTCTGCAAAAAAGTTAATGACAACCCCGAAGGGCCCGGCCCGGCCCAAAAAGGGTGAATGTTGGCCCCGATTTTTCTGGAATAGTGGGGGAAAAAAATTTTAAAACCAATGAAAACTTCCCAAATGGGCCAAAATAAAATTTTTGGGTCTTCCTGTTTTAAATTTTTTATGATTAGGTTAAATTTTTTTTTTAAATAAAAGTGAACAAAATTGGAAAAATTTAAAAATTTTTCTAAATCAAGGGGAAAATTTCTCTAAATATAAAATTCCCCGAAAAATCCCTATGCAAAATAAACAAAGCTGTAAAATTTTTAAAAGGGTTTTTGTTTTTTAGGGTTTCAATTTCAACAAAAAGAAAGGACGGCGACAAGGGGTTTAAAATTTAAAAGACACCCCCCCCCCCTAAAGTTTGGGGAAAAAAAAATGCATAGAAATTGGTTTTTTTTTAAAAAATTTTGGTTAAAATAATCCCCCGAATTTCCGATTTCAAAATTTTTTACTATTCACAAAAAAAATAAAGGGGTAAATTTTCAAATTTTTTCCCCAAGTTTGGGGTGGGGCGGTTAAACCCAGTATCGGTAAACACGAAAAAAGTGAAAAACGGTTTGAAAATTTGTAAAACCCCCGGGGATTTGGGGGAAACGCGATCAAATTTTTTTTTTTTATATTCATTCACTGTTTTCACCTTTTAAAATGGGAAAAAACGATTTGAGTATAAATTTTATTTAAATTTAACCCAAACTTTGCCCGGTTTTAAGGCCTTTTACCATGAAGTGACTGGAAGTAATTGGGTTTTAAAAAAAAAAACAAAAAAAAATTTTCCCAAAAAATAAAAAAAAAAAGTTTTATATTTTTTAGCTTATTTGGGTCCCCTCGATGTTTTTTAAGCTGGACGCAAAAATTTTTTAGAAACCCAAAGGGTTCCCCGTTGCTTAATTTTTGGGTAGGGAGATAAAAATTACCCATTGTTTAAAAAATAAAACAATACTCGGTGTGTTTTTAGTGGTAGGGGGGTATGCCCCATGACCCCTTTTGGCCCATTGCCAACCCGTGATAAGCTTCTGATATTATAAGCAAAAGTATCAGTAATGTTACCCCCGGTGTTTAATTTTAATTACCCGAATTTAAAAAGGGGTTTGATAAAAGTTGATTGGGTTAGCAAAATTTTAAAAAAAGGAAAAAAATTTTCGAACTATTTTTGCCCCAGTTTTAAAAAAAAAATTGGGTTTTAAAAAATTCAAAAATGAAATGTAATTTTGAATGAATTTTTGAAAATTTTTTTCATTTTTTTTAGGCAAATTTTTGCTTTAGTTTTATTCTTACAAAAACGTTCAATAAGAGTATTAAGAATTTAAGATATTGTGCCGAAATGCCAGGACAACAAACCAAAAATACACTTAAGCTTTAGTTTTCTTTAATATTTAGATTCTTTCCGAAAATTGATCCCGAACATCGGCAATTTCACGTTCGCCAGAAACCCTTAAATTTCGCAAAAACTCTCAGTTTCTAAGTCAAACATGTGAATGAATTGTTCCAATATTATTTAATCAACAATGAATATTGAAATATCGATTATACATTAAATGTTAAGTATTGTTGCTGTTTTTTTTTTAAAAATAAACATGTTTTTATGACTATTTTATATGTTTTTATGGGTGTCTTGATAATAAAAGATTTGTGGTTCGATTTGTGAATCGTAAGTGCTGAATCGTGGTTCGGATCGGATCGTCACTTATCCAACGATCCACACCGCTATCCTAAAGAATTATCTGGAGCCCTGATTTTTACTGACCTCATCACAATCAAAACCTAACACACTTGTCTGTTCTCATACACCCAATATAAACTTGACCTAGAAATCATCAAAACAAACTTGCAGACCAATTTCCATGATATTTGGATAACAACAGTAGCCTGAATTTTCAAAATATGAAGACGTAAATAATTAGCTTTTAAGATAATGAGCTGAAATCATACTACCATTCAAGGATCCTCTGATCTTGACCTTTGACATTGTGACCCCAAAATCAATAGGGGTTATCTACTAGTTATGACCAATCAATATGTGAAATATGAAGACTTCGTGATAAATAGCAACCAAGATAATAAACCCTAAGCATTCAAACATTCAAGGACCCTGTAACCTTGACCTTTGACCTGGTGACCACAAAATCAATAGGGGTCATCTTATAATTATGACCAATCACTATGTAAAATATGAAAACTTTATGATGAATCCTTTTCAAGATAATCAAGCGGAAACCATTCTGACATATAAGGCCCCTGTTACCTTGACCTTTGACCTTGTGACTCCAAAATCAATACGGGTCATCTACTTGTTATGACCAATCACTATGTGAAATATGAAGACTGTGCTAAATAGTTTTCAAGATAATCAGCAGAAACCATGTGGTCTACCGACAGACAGACAGACGGACCAACAGACCAACATAAGCAAAACAATAAAACAGACTTCCTGAAAGTGTGAAAAAAGTGTCAGACATTTGGTCTGACAAACCCTTCAATTTTGTCAGACCAACAAAAAATCTGTCAGACCAACTCATTTACAGCAAAACAAACAAGGTATTAATCAACATTATCCCTTTATTTCAATAGTCTCCAAATTAAACTCAATCCCTGTTAATATACATCATCAGTTTATTTAAGTTAAATCAGTGTTCCTTCCAGCTCTAATTTTTTGGGGGTCATTTCTGACCCCTTGTATCAGATTTTAGGGGTCACTTGAAATTTTTTAGGGTCATGCCAAACCATTTATTTTATTAACCAAGAAATACATAAAAGAACTGGAACCACTATTATATAAGCCTTTTCCTTATTATGAGTTCATTAGGCCATTTAAAAAATATTAGATGAATAGTGTAACAACGATTTTGTACATGTTTTTTTTTTAATGTAGTTGTTGTATAGGCATAAATTCTTTTAATTATTTATTATGTACTGTTATTTCTTTTTATGTACTTTGATGTATATAATGTTTATAAAAGTTTATTATGTTTATAAAAGTTTATTTACAAGCATATTATTCAACAAATACCCCTTAAGTGTAAGAATTAGTAATACCCCTTTTATGTTTCTTTTTAATGTAATTTTTAATTGATAAAAGGTTGTTAACACCTTATAGCTAATTAAATTTGTTGTCCTGTAACATGTTGGTTCATTGCTGTTTGGATTAAGTTGCTATGGTCATTATGGAAACCAAGCTTAACAACCAAAGCATATATAAGGGTAACCCTAGGGTTCATTTTTATATATGCTTTGCTTAAAATAAAATTATATTGTGGAACCAACTTTCGTTACAGGTAAGAAATTAATTTATTTTCATATTTATAATTTTTGTTATTTACTAAGATTACAAATATGTTGTACAATATTTTCTATTTTATTAAAAATTCTGTATAATGTTTTCAATATTAATAATGTTTTCAATATTACAATATTTCTCTACAATGTTCTATAATGTTTCATGTATAAATATTTTATCTTAATGTATTAACAGAAAATCTCTTAAATAATTTTAATTTTATAGTTACAAAATTTATATAGATATTCCGTTCTATGTCCTTTCATTTGTAAGACATAAGCAAGTATAATTCCCAATATTAAATTTTTCTTATTATTTTATTGTGATATTATATTACTGTGATAATTGTAAAAATTTAAAGAGATATGCTTTGCTTGAAATAAAATTATATTGTGAAACCAACTTTCGTTACAGCGTTTTTACTAAGAAATTTACTGGAAGAAAATAAACAAGAGCAAACCAGAATCTTGAGTTTACAATAAGATAAAGTTTCAATAAAGACAGTGTTACAAAAAGTAAAAGGTTCCCCTCCCACGTTAAAACAAATTAGACGAGAATAAACCCCTGTTACAACTGGTGGAGTAGGTCCATTCCAAGGAACTGGAAACCAAGCTTAACAACATGTGTCTAAAATTGCTAATTTGCCACAGTATTTGGAAATTTCAAATAATGGTATGTATTACTTAAAGCTTAACTCATTAACAATAGCTAAGTGCAAACAATATATGAAAGAAACCATATGTCCCTTTTCATTTCCCATTACACCTATGCATGTTAATAGTTGTGCAACCAGCCTTTACTTAGGAAACAAAACATTAATAAATAACCATTGTAATTTCCAGTTTATAACAAATGCACTTCGTTCCACTCTCAGACAATTAAACGATACACATTTTTTAGTTTCAAATACCTCCCAGTTATTTTTGAACTGCCACAATAAAAACAAAACTGTAAATGGCTGTCAGTTTTGTCTTATAACAATACCCTGTGATTGTGCTATAACAACTAAATCTACTTATTTACCTCCTCGTATATCTCACTGCCACCATCATGATGTAGACATAACTTACATACATCCTATCAATCTTGCCTTATTGCAACAATTTTTCAGTGAATCAACATTGTCAATGGTTGAAGCACACTCAACATTCAATGACCCTTTAAACATATCTATTCCCACATTTCAAATTTTTAAACATAACTTTTCTGACCTCATTGCGAAAGATACCAAGGAACATCTAAGTCTTAAGAAAATGGCTATGTTGACTAAAGCAAATAGTCAAATATATACAAACCTAGCAGACCCTTTACTTGATTTACCTATCGAATCTGAACAGTCTATTTCTGTAAGTTTTATCATAACTATTATCAGTTCTACTCTGTCAGTAATTTGCTTGTTTGGTTTAATTGTGTTATCTTTAAAATATAGAAGATTAGCAATCATTACTAGTGTTTCTCAACTCCCTGCTAAGGTACAGTCAGCCAACCTACCAAGTTTTATTTATACCACAACATTGCCATCTGTAAACACTACTATTCAGACAATTCAGAAATCAGACATTTCTCTAGTAAATAACCCCATGTTAGTCACAGCCTCACTACTTTTCATTGTTGTTTTATATAAATTCCTTAAACTTTGTTTCAAAAAAATGGGAAACAGTAAATTGATTCTTGAAATAACTGATGGAAATACTTCTGTTCAACTACCTTGTATGTACCTTCCAACATGTGTTCAACATTGTGAATTCTCTGGACAAAACTGTTTAACTGAACTGGATCTCAAAATTTCATACCAATCTTCTCTTACAGTAAACTATGGTGATCTACTAATCAAAAACAGATTTTCCAGTCAAGAGTTATCTCCCATCTCCCCGATTAAGTTAAATTTTTTTCAAGCTTATCAGATTAAACGCATAATCAAAAATAAATTTTCTATGTTCATTTGGATCCAACAAAATAATACATGTATACCTGTGAATGTAAATTATGTTGATAATAAGATCAAAAATGATACTGCTTGTATGTATCCGAAGTTACATGAGCCCCTTCTAGATAAATAAACTTCCCAACTTCATGGAGGCCACCTATGGATTATTATGATTGTTGTTTATGTTGTATTATATTTATATATCAATTGTGTTATTTCATGTTTAGCTCATGTGTTTTTTTTCCATTTCCACATTTGTCATGTGTCATTTCTGAAATTTGATAGTTTTTTCTAGATAACAATGCAGAAGCATTGTTGCAGGAGCATTGTTTTATTTAACAGTTCATGTTTTCTCCATGTTTTTATATAACCATTTGTCAAAGTTCATCACATTGTGTAACTTATCGTTACTTATATAAAATATATTGTGTATATAAAAAAAAAAAATAAAAAATTGTGACTACACATAAGAAAAATATTTCTGCATCCCTTACAATGCAGGAGCATTGTTTTATTCAGCAGGGGGATGTTGTAACAACGATTTTGTACATGTTTTTCTTTTAATGTAGTTGTTGTATAGGCATAAATTCTTTTAATCATTTATTATGTACTGTTATTTCTTTTTATGTAGTTTGATGTATATAATGTTTATAAAAGTTTATTATGTTTATAAAAGTTTATTTACAAGCATATTATTCAACAAATACCCCTTAAGTGTAAGAATTAGTAATACCCCTTTTATGTTTCTTTTCAATGTAATTCTAAATTGATAAAAGGTTGTTAACACCTTATAGCTAATTAAATTTGTTGTCCTGTAACATGTTGGTTCATTGCTGTCTGGATTAAGTTGCTATGGTCATCATGGAAACCAAGCTTAACAACCAAAGCATATATAAGGGTAACCCTAGGGTTCATTTTTATATATGCTTTGCTTGAAATAAAATTATATTGTGGAACCAACTTTCGTTACAGGTAAGAAATTAATTTATTTTCATATTTATAATTTTTGTTATTTACTAAGATTACAAATATGTTGTACAATATTTTCTATCTTAATAAAGATTCTGTATAATGTTTCAATATTAATAATGTTTTCAATATTACAATATTTCTCTACAATGTTCTATAATGTTTCATGTATAAATATTTTATCTTAATGTTTTAACAGAAAATCTCTATATAATTTTAATTTTCTGGTTACAAATTTTATATAGCTATTCTGTTTCTATGTCCTCTCATTTGTAAGACATAAGCGCGTATCATTTCCTTATATTAAATCTTTCTTATTATTTTATTGTGATATTATATTACTGTGATAATTGTAAAAATTTAAAGAGATATGCTTTGCTTGAAATAAAATTATATTGTGAAACCAACTTTCGTTACAGCGTTTTTACTAAGAAATTTACTGGAAGAAAATAAACAAGAGCAAACCAGAATCTTGAGTTTACAATAAGATAAGGTTCCAATAAAGACAGTGTCACAAAAAGTAAAAGGTTCCCCTCCCACGTCAAAACAAATCAGACGAGAATAAACCCCCGTTACAATAGAAAAGAAAATTTTGCATAAAAATGATTTGAAGAATCTCTTTAAACAGAAAAAAAATTCTTTCATGAATTTAATTACAACCAGTTAGCTTCTTTCACAAGCTACTGAAATACATGCAGGTAAATATGTACACAGGAGCTTGAAATTCTATCAATAATCACACTAAAGTACGATTAAAAAAATCCATACCTATATATATAAAAAAAAATACTTTTTTTAATCGGACTTCAGAGGAATTAGTCTCCCTTTCCCCTGAAAAAAATTATCAGACAGTCAGATCCACTTTAGCTTAAAAATCGTTGGACCCTGTGAAAATATGTTGGGTCAGACGGTCCGTCATCTTTCAGAAATTCTAGTATACCCCCTCTTCTACAAAAGCAAAAAAATGAAAATCCGCTTATATTCAAAAATATGAATATAAAGAACTTTCAAATGATAATAAAGAAATCTAAACAAGAGCTGTCCGTAGGGCAGCATGCTCGACTTTTCTTAGTGCTTGATAGTAAAAGAGCCTTGATAATGTAAAATTTTCTTAGTTCACAAAAGGGCCGAATTTTTTTTTTAAATCCATTACAATTACAGGCCTTGGAGAGAATCCTGTTATGCTCTTAAAGAAGTTTAAAAATTTCAAATAGTTTCAAAAGCCATATGTCAATGGAATATGGAAATATCTGAGGTGGTATGTATACTTTAATAAAAATTCTAAGTTGAAAAAGGGGTATAATTCTTCTATGTTAAAAAAGGGGCATAATTCTGTCAAAATGCTTGATAGAGTTAGCTCCTTCTGTGTACATGTTGGGGTCATGATGGTGAACAAGTGTGCAAAGTTTCAAAGCTGTATGTCAATGGACTTTGAACATGTTTGAGGTGTTACAAAAACTTTAGCATTATGCCAACGCAGACACCGACTCCAACGCTTGGGTGACTAGGATAGCTCTATAAGTTTATTCTAATCAAATAGTCGAGCTAAAAAAATTGATCCACAAATAAAACAGTTATTAGAATTTAAAAATTCTGCTAATTGATCCACAAATAAAACAATTATAAGAATTTAAAAATTCTGCTGCTAAATAATGCATATAAATAATGGGGCCAACTGGTAAAGGTCAGTGAATCGCATAGTAACATGGCCAGCGATTGGCTGAAAAAAAGTGCAGGGAAAACCGTATTAATCACTTTACACATGAGGTGACTGGATGAGAATGGGGTATTTTTAAATATAACAAGAGCCACCGCCGGGCGGGGGCAACGCTCGACTTTTTACTTTTTCTAAACGCAAACATAGAAAGGTTTGAACATATATTGATGTTTCCTTTTTATAAATTTAGTTGGGCTGTCTTGTCACATTAGTTTTGTTTATATATTTTGTATATATATGAATAGAAACATTAAGCATATTTCTAAAAATAGCAACAGTACGCAATTTCTAAAAATAGCAACAATGACGCAATTTCTAAAAATAGCAACAATGACGCAATTTCTAAAAATAGAAAAAATGACGCAATTTCTAAAAATAGAAAAAAATTACGCAATTTCTAAAAATAGAAACAATGACGCAATTTCTAAAAATAAAAAAAAAAATGACGCAATTTCTAAAAATAGAAACAATGACGCAATTTCTAAAAATAGAAAAAAATGACGCAATTACTAAAAATAGCAACAATGACGCAATTTCTAAAAATAGAAAAAATGACGCAATTTCTAAAAATAGAACAAAAATGACGCAATTTCTAAAAATAGCAACAATGACACAATTTCTAAAAGTAGAAAAAATGACGCAATTTCTAAAAATAGGAAAAAATGACGCAATTTCTAAAAATAGAAAAACATGACGCAATTTCTAAAAATAGAAAAACATGACGCAATTTCTAAAAATAGAAACAATGACGCAATTTCTAAAAATAGAACAAAAATGACGAAATTTCTAAAAATAGAAAAAAATGACGCAATTTCTAAAAATAGCAACAATGACGCAATTTCTAAAAATAGGAAAAAAAAATGACGCAAATTCTAAAAATAGCAACAATGACGCAATTTCTAAAAATAGAAAAAATGACGCAATTTCAAAAAATAAAACAAAAATGACGCAATTTCTAAAAATAGCAACAATGACACAATTTCTAAAAGTAGAAAAAATGACTCAATTTCTAAAAATAGGAAAAAATGACGCAAATTCTAAAAATAGCAACAATGACGCAATTTCTAAAAATAGAAAAACATGACGCAATTTCTAAAAATAGAAAAAATGACGCAATTTCTAAAAATAGAAAAACATGACGCAATTTCTAAAAATAGAAAAAAAATGAAGCAATTTCTAAAAATAGAAAAAAATGACACAATTTCTAAAAATAGAAAAACATGACGCAATTTCTAAAAATAGAAACGCAATTTCTAAAAATAGAAAAACATGACGCAATTTCTAAAAATAGAAAAACATGACGCAATTTCTAAAAATAGAAAAACATGACGCAATTTCTAAAAATAGAAAAAAAAAGACGCAATTTCTAAAAATAGAAAAACATGACGCAATTTCTAAAAATAGAAACAATGACCCAATTTCTAAAAATAGAAACAATGACGCAATTTCTAAAAATAGAACAAAAATGACGAAATTTCTAAAAATAGAAAAAAATGACGCAATTTCTAAAAATAGCAACAATGACACAATTTCTAAAAATAGAAAAAAAATGACGCAAATTCTAAAAATAGCAACAATGACGCAATTTCTAAAAATAGAAAAAATGACGCAATTTCTAAAAATAGAAAAACATGACGCCGATAAATGCACAATCTGAGAAAATTCAGTAATATAACCTTCAAGGTCAAGGTCATTAAAGAGCCCAAGCAAATTTGGGTTTGATAAACAACAAGGTCTGGTCCTTAAGAATGTTCTGTTATAATATGAAGTTTATCCCTTCAAAAATAGCAAAGTTACAGTCAGTTACTGCCAAAACAATGAAAATTTCAATAATTTGACCTTCAAAGGCAATGTCATTAATAAGTGAAGGTCAAGGTCTTTCGGTATATTTTTAACAGTTATCTTTGAAGATTATTATGTTCAAGTTTGAAGACAATCCATTCAAAAATAAGAAAGTTACAGCCAATAATAGCCAAAAAAATGAAAATTTCAATAATTTGACCTTCAAAGTCAAGGTCATTGATGAGTGAATGTCAAGGTCTGACTGGTTATTTTTAAGGGATATCCTTGAAGATTATTATGTTCAAGTTTGAAGACAATCCATTCAAAAATAACAAAGTAACAGCCAATAACAGCATGAACAAGCAAAAATTGGACTTTTAACCTTGAAGGTCAAGGTCATTTATGGATGAAGGTCAAGGTTAGTGTGGTCTACTGAAAGGTCTTGTCCCAAGGGTTGTTGTGGCCAAGTATGAAGACAATACACCAAGAAATAAAAAAGTTATGATCCAGGTACAAGTTTTCGGACGGCAACGGCAACGGCAACGGAGACGGCAACGGCAACGCCGACCTGACTATAACAATACCTCTACTTTTTTTTTCAAAAAAAAAAAAGTCGAGCTAAAAACTAATTTAAAAACTACATTGTTTTCTGAAGAAAATGAAATATTTCATGAGTCTCTATGATAATTTTGACTTGGATATTTGTATTTATAAAAAGTGTATGTCAGTCCTGTGTCAGTCCTGTGATCAGCAGAAAATTTCAATGAAATGGGGGGTAATACTCTTTGAAGTCATTTTGCAAAAAATTTGGTTGGCTACCACTATATAACAGGAACATTTTTATGTGTCAGGCATTTCATTCTGCTAGAAAAATCACCTTAATTTTAAGGTAGAATTACTCATTCAGTGTCTATTCTAGGACGCGCGATTGCGGGATTCACGCTAATATTTAACAGATTGCGCACAATTCAAAATCATATGCGTGAAAATCCCGCATCTATAAAAAAGTTAATAAAATCGTAAAAGAATTCTGGAAACAAAGTGATCCCCCGCATGCATAATTCCATTTCGCATTTTATTTGGTTGTTTTGTTTACATTTACACCGGAAACTGAAGGGAGGTAACTGTAAGCTAATTATAATAATTTAGTACCGTATGGTACTGGTTACGTGAGTTGACGGAAATTAACGGAATGTTCCATACCGACCGGAACTAGTGTGCTAGGTCTGACAGTTGGGCGCCATTTTAGTGTAGTAAATAATCAAGAAAAATGAGGCAATTCCTAGCTTGGCTACGGTTATGACGTAAAAGATAAGTCGATTGTTTGTATTGTCAATCCCTTGATAATCAATCGCGACAGTTCTATAATAATTTGTTTTCGTTCATAAATTAAGGGAGGACAACTTCTGCTGCCTTAAATGAATATTTTCGTTTTAAATATTTCATCGGTTGAACGCCTCAGTGTAAACTTAATGCAGACGATTTAACATTGGCAGTTTATATTGGCACCCCTTGATTTTGAAAATCGCCCCCTTTTTTTAAATGGAGGGGGGAAAATCACCCCTATTTTTGAATTTCTAGAATAGACACTGCTCATTTGGGACCATTTCTCATAATGTAAGTCTATGGAAAAATCAATGTGAGTGTCTGACCTAAATCTGCAAAATTCTGATAGCAGGTACTTGTGATGTCATCAGTTAACTTTCCTATTATTTTACGATGTGCAGGCAGACACAACGGCAAAAATAGGAATTGCATCATCTTACAAATAACATGTCTTGTTGACTTTTCTATTACCAAGAACAAAGCCCATGTGGTTAAACATATTTTTACATGTTCCAAACGTCAACAAAATAATGCATCGCGAAAATATATGATATAAAATTATCAAGGGTTTTTTTTACCTTTTTTCAGATTGTCACGTTCCCATTTATCTTGCATAAGTACCGCAGACATACAAATTATTTAGCGGTTATTAACGTAGCTCGAAACGCAAGAAATAAATGGGGAAAATCGTCGAGAAAGTGAGGCAATAATTACGCGCCATGCGACTGTACAGTAGGTCTAATTGTACTAAATTAATGCATTTAGATAGAACACTACTCAAATATTTTCACCCCCATTTTCAGTGTACAAGAACATGAATGTCCTGCATGTAAAATGCACAATAAGATATGATTACATTTATAAAACAGAAAAGCGGTGATACTGTTCTGTTCTAGGTATATATTAAAATGCATTCATAATTTAATGTCATGTGCGTACTGTAAAGCAACCTTGTAGTAGATCTATAAAAATTAATGAATCTCCTTTCTTTTCAGTTCCATTTTACCAGGGTATTTGAAAGACCCTGATTTTACGTATTTCTAGCTGAATATCAACATGAACAATTTTAAATCTAAATAAATTGTTATGTTTTACATTCCTCAGGCTATAAAATAGAGAGATACTGAATCCCTAAAGAAAGCCCAACACGACAAAATTGAAAATGTTGCAGGCTAGGTTTGATTGAGCCTGTTCATGGACGGTACTGGAAAGTGCAAATTACCGTCCACGCCCCCTAGCACCGGCTTAAGCAGAATTCAACATTATACACGAAAAATGGTGAAATTTTGAATTTAGAGACATCCGCAGATGTGTTCATACGGCGATTATCATGGAACCTTCAATGTGACACAATAGTGCCATTCCATGAAAATTTAAGCGGCATATGGTCCCCAAGTAAAAGAATGCGTGTGCCCTAAACGAGAAAAAAATGGGCGGAAGTAAATAAAATGGAATTTTGAAAGGGGATCTGAGGTTAACTTATGAAGCCTGCATATCACAGACAAGACGTCAAAAGACAAATTAAAAAAGCAGGCAACATATCCTAAGGGTGATTATACAGTATTCAAACTTGTAAGGATACTGGAACCACCAAAGTTGAAAAAGGTCAAATACAAGAAACTAAAAATACTATCTAAAATGTTTACACAAGCAATAAAGTCGTGCTGAACAATCTTCAAGGATCGAAAATATGACGTCATTGATTAAATGTACGGGGAGACTTCTTACAGCCGCCACACGGCACAAATAACACGGATGTGACAATAAACCAAGGACGCTCTTTAACTCTCCTTATACTGGGCAGAAAGGTATTTGACATCTGTATATAGGTGGTGTTGTAATGGTAATTGTGCCTCCGGATCACGTCACTAAGACACGTTGAATTTACCAGAGCACAGATCAGACACCCCATCTTCCCTGAGTAAGCTGTCAAGCGGAATACCAGTATTATTTGCCTTCACTTTTGCAAGGAACTGATAACTTGTGTGTATGCCAGAGCACATCTGGGTACAGTGCGAATGCCTATAGAAAGGACTTCATGGCCGAGGAATCGAACCAGGGTCGCCCGATTCACACCTATATTGGCATCCTTTAAAACAAGTGCATTTTAAAGGCTTGAAAATTCTGCGTTCTTAGGATGTTATGGATGAAGCTGTAAATTCATAAGCAACTATAAGACAATAGTATCGAATGAGATGACAATTTTTCCATGATAAATTTATTCATGTAGGTAAGTTATTTAAAAAATGGTTAGACCCCTACAAAATGCAAGAAAAAAAATCAATTCAGATCAATGTATATTATTTTGCAATATTCAGCATACAAAAAAGCAAATGATATTCCCAAAATATTTTACAAGTGTTTGTGGTTAGGATTGAAATATCAGTCCAGAGTGTACCTGCTTAATGGGTGGTAACGAGTTATGTATCAGTAATCGTATCATCAATATAATACTTATGGGATTTAAAGATAGATTGTCTTTTATCAGCTAGAAGAATATTTGAAGAAGTTGGACATCATCGTATGCAACAATTTATTCAGAATTATAAAGGGATTGAAAGCTTACTCTGCACAACATTTGCTTTTGCATCATTTTATTTTGACGTTTCTTAAGTATTCGACTGTCTGAAATAGCAATTCTAATTTGCAAACTACTAGCATTAGAAGATACAATCTCAGAAACTCCATATCTGTCTATAAAGTCTCGGCGTTCTTTATTTCACATTAATCTATGCTGGCGTTCCCCAAGTCCGTATTTTAGCTAGACTAATGTCATTCGAATGTTCAACTATGTTTCATAGAATATAGAAGCAAAGATCAACAAGGAAAGTCAATATTCATGAAGCGCGTAACTATGTATAGTACTTATATTTCCAGAAATCTTATGATTTATATAATAATTTTACTCTACTTTTTGTCATCAATCACTTTATGTATACACCTTTCTTTCAATAATTATCTCATCTTTGAACCTAGAACTATTTTTCTTTTAAAGTGATGTTATTTAGATATATTTTTCACTTTTATCGTCCCGTTACTGCATGAAGCAATATACTTTTATAGACTTTTATGATAATAATATATAGCTCCTTGAGTTCAGATTTCAGATTATTGTCTTGTCTATTATATCATGGAAAAGTATGTCGATTTTTTTCAAAGTTATTGACGTGGTCACATGCATGTTGTGCTGGTCTTCTATACATTCTTGATATTGATAACAGAAATGTATTTCTATCTATTCATAGTTGCGTCCAGTATTTAATTAGTGTGCTATCTCCTCTGACAGCCTTTCTTTGAAGCATTTAACCATTTACTTCGTATAGACGTGTTTTGACGACTTTTCACCCACTTTTGACGCCTCAAATAGTGAAAAATTGCCCTATTTAGACCACAAACACTTGTATTCGTTTGAGAAATGGTGTTAATAAAAGTGATAACTCTTTCGGCGCCATCCTCTATCAAATAAAGGGGGGTACCAGGGGGAGGGGTGCCCCTTCTGCTTGGGGTTTGAAGGGGGTCAGTAGACTCCCTTATTCCTCAAAGAAAATTTTGGCTTTGTGAGAGTCTAAATATGGCCTCAGGTTGACCTTAAAAAACATGCAACAAACACTGAAAAGCCTTTGACTCTATTTCAATGCATTGAGAAGTTGCAGCACTTTGAAATCAGTTTTGATGAAAATATCAACTCAAAATAGTGATTTGTGGCAATGTTTAGATGTTCCCTCGTTGCCATGGTAACAGGAAATTTAAGATTGAATATGCCGTTACAAAAGGGTCCAGTCAACATGTATGCCAAGTTTGAACAGTATTGGTGCCTTTTTTATTGTTTCATGGCAATCTGTTACTCCTGATTATGACCATATCTGCCATTGAACGCTGCCTTTCCTTTTTGATCTTGTTATCATATTGTAACAGGAGGCTTTTCAATGTCAACAGCCATTTTTCAAAAAATGCTCATGAAGTAATGGGTTAAAGCACCGTACATATTGTTTGGTCTCTCTATAAATAAGTGTTACTTTGCTGAGTAACGTAAACAACTGTGTTGATGGCTTAACTCCTGATTATGACCATATGCATATATGCTATCTGATAGTAGTACAATAATACGAACGACAAGTCAAAATCAATTTGTTTTAGCATAAAAGAAAAATGAGAACAAAGATCAGATCAGATCGTAGAACGCAGCATCCGACCAGCCATTAGAGGCACCGGACGGAACAATGGTAGAGGGCACAAGGACGGAGGACATGTGAAAAACTACATATTGCATTTAACAGTTTAATAAAGTTATAATCATAAGATGTTCACCTACAAATATGAACAGGGGTGTATGAAGTTGAAGTACTTATTTAATTTAATAAAATTAAAAACACGTTCTGGGTTCTTACTTTTGTTAAGTATTTCATGCGAGGCCGAGACTGTTATGTCTTTTAGATTGATTATTATAAATGGTGTAAGATTTAAATAAAATAAGGAATAATTTCGTGTTATCACGCATAACGACTGAAATGTCGATTTTGTTTATGTGGTCCCTAGTGTCTAAAATTTTCATCGAAGCAAACTTTTGGATGACCACCGAGAACATTAATAACATTTCAAAAATGAATTCAATAGCACATACATACAATATTTTAAATAACATTCTTTTTTAATGTCAAATGCACCTTTACTATTTCTAATATGTAACAATAATAATCCGATGATCCCATACGCTTTGACAAGTATGTAATATATTTTATTCATAGCTATAACATGTATAAACCAGTCTCAGACAGTCACCAGTGATTTTTTTCCAATTTTCAAAACAACCTGTGGCTTTCGAAAGGGGGAAATATAGCTCGATAAAACAGAAAAGGGGGAAAACCTGAAATCAAATTCCAACAACTGAAAATATTATTCACCCACACATTTTTTTTATAAAATTTTGATTTCAATTCAATTTAACATGCATGGTATACAGCAGACGCTACAATGTACCTATAGGGACAGATTTCTGTCTTCTAGCTGATATAAGTCAGATGCTGTTAAGTCATAATTCTGGCTAGGAAGAACACGAGGCATTTTAGGGGAAAATATGAGCATTTTAAGGGGAAATTTTACCTATTTTGGGCTAGGGGAAACAGCCATTATTCGGCTGTAAAATACAGTAGTGAAAAAAAATCACTGGTCAGTCTCAGTCAAAAAGACATTGATATCTTGAATAATATCTGCCCGGTTTATTCACATGCTTTCTCGTCATCGTCTTGTTGTATTGTCGAGAAGTTGTTGTCATAGAATCCGCTAGCTCCCGATACCGTCATGCTGAAGTTAGCCGCGGTGTTTTTTGAGGATCTGCCATGAAAGCTTCTCGATTTGTCATTATTGCAAGTTCCCTGAACAGGCACAGCTGTACCTGGAACAGCAGTTGCATTCGAAACATTTTTGCTAACGGGATCTTTTGATGATAGCTGTCCACATGCCTGCGCTACTCCTTTAGCAAGTAATTGACCGTCTTTGTGCAGGTACAGAGGTGGCCAAACAACAAAGTCGACAAATGCGCCAGTCTGAGTGTACGGCTTGTATATTGATGTGTCAAATCTTTTATTACCCCACTGTTCCTTCAGCTGTGCAAATTCCAATGGAGGATCTTGGACCGCCATTAGCCAACATAGCTCCACACATTTATGCATAAATGGTTTCACATTTGGTTGATTCACTAGCTTCAATGTTACGGTGTCATTACTTTCTAGATGATTCACGTAATGCTGAAACGACAAGACTAGAAATGAAATAACGTTTGAAGAGATTGACCACTGGTATTCAAACCAGCAAGGAACATGTGTTAACATTAACACTGATACGCTTATATTCAAGACAGGCGACTTAGATCAATATTTCGATACAAAACAACAATACAATGTATACAGTAACCTTAAAAAACTAATGTAATGTTCAGGGCAAACGTTATAATTTTTCTTTTTTTATTACAAATTGAGCGCGATATCAAAAAAATAGTGCACATCATTTGGCATTAACTGGACCGATCATTATGACCACAAATAGTTAATGGATAGAAGCCTAGCTCGGAACATAAATTATTCGACAATGAGTCATTCACAATTTACATCTATCTAAATCATTTCATTTCTAATTAAAAAGTATTTAAGCATATTTATTGTCATAAAATACTACACTAATTATCTTATAGTGATAAGCACGTGCTTAGCCCTTTGTTTGAATCGTATATAATATATACTCGTACATAATAGTAATGATAATGATAATAGTATCATAATTCAAATGCATGTATATGAATACTGTTACATATACGTAGACACATTCAGTTAGATAAAATGGAAACCGGAAAGGTTGCTAAATTTAGCGAAATTGAAAGTATTGCAAGTTCAGTCCGGTTTAAATAAACGTGTTCGCGAACGGCAGTAATTAACATCAGCATGTGTGTTCATGCTAGGTTTATGAATCAATATGCGAAATCGATTCCGATGTAAAGTGGAAGCTCAAAGTAGCATACAAATCTCTACACTTACCAAAATTACCCCTTCTATGGCTTCCACTGATGTAGCTTTTCTGAAGTCCTTTATTTGTTGTCTGAAATATTCGGTCTGTGATTTCGTCTACAAAAGTATTATCATAGTTTTCTTTTTATTTGATATTACCAACATATTCACGTGATGTGTAACACTATGTTCGTGTAGTATTATACGTTTTTAATATTGATTGTCATCAAGTTCATTATACTTGCAAAGGGGACTTTATATTGCTTCAGAAACCTATTAAATCAATAAATCTTGCACAATGTCATTTATAATAATAATCATTAAAGATCCTGTAACAATTTTTTTATGATTTGATGTCATAAATATAAAGCTTAAATGGAGATTTATCAACATTGGCAGTTCAAAAAAAAGGATTATTTGTAAAGATATTACCAAATTTACATTGCATGTTAATAAAGGGAGGTAATTAGAAATTTATTTTCCATAAAGTCTAAGTCAAAATTTTCAATTTGAAGTGAATGCATACATACATTTTAATGATTACATTTAATGTAAACAAATATTTGCAGTACATATTTTACATATTCTTCGATGTTTGAAAATTGTTTTAGAAGCATATAACTATATACATACATGTATGTAAAATGTCACTTAAGAGTGGTCACAATCTTAATTACAACGTACAGGATCTGTGGCTAGCCACTCAACTTAACATGAGGTCGCTTTAATCAGGGTCTTTCTGTTTGAAAAACTTTGCTTGTAACAAATTTTAAAAAATAACTGTTGTGTTAAAAGTGATTTACGAATCTGGTATAAAATCAACATACCTGATCATATTTCATCGTGAGTGCAGTGCTGATATTCTCTAGCTGTGATATAGCCATTTCGCTACAAAATCTCTGTATACTCTGTAAATTTGAATATTTTTTAACTCTTTTTTGTGTATTTATCCATTATAAATTTGCATAAAACAAGTTATAAAAGTGATACGACAAATGATCCTTATTAACTCTGACATACTTAAAAAGAGAATTAAAGATAAAAATCGTATATTTAGCAACTACCTGTAACAGATTAAGGAGAGTTTTAATCGCATCTTTTTCGTTAGGAGAAGATTTTTCAAAAACCTCATAGGCATCAGTCCATTCATTGTCATACAACTCTGAATATTTCTCGGCTAGTTTCGTCGGTCTATTTTGATCACTAAGGTCTGCTATACCAGGATTATTTGCGGTCAGTTTGTTGCCCATCACTTTACTTAAACTGAAAAGAAATATGTCATATATTATATATTTTATCTCACAAATTTGAATTAAGTACATGTACATAATAGTTTAGCTATATAAATATTGTTATTACCATTAGATATTTAACAATGCTTTGAAGAACAATAATATTATTCGATAACTGGGTAAATTTTCCAGCAACTTACAACTTGAATGAAAACTATTTCATTCATTTTTCATCAGTTGACTAGGTTATTATAAAGAAATCTATAAAGAATGTGATATACCGTTTTTTTGTTTCGGTAACCTCATCTTCAAATTTTCTCTTTTCCTGTTTAACCTTTTCGATCATCTTTTCTAGCTCGACATTTTGAAGTGTTAGACTTTCATTCTCTTCCAAAATGCGTTTTTCATTACTATCTTTTTCCCGCAGTTCGTTTTTAAATCGATCTACAATCATCTTTAAATTGTCCCTTTCAGTGACCAGTTTTTCAATTCTTAAATTTAGATTAGTGTTTTCCGCGTACAAATCGTTGATTGAAGATTCATTCCTTTTTAATAAATCGTCTTTGTCGGCGACAATAGCTTCCAACTTTTGGTTTTCAGAAGTCAAATTAATTTCTTTTGTTTTAGATTTCGCTAGTTGTGCCTGCAATTCATCAATGTCTTTGGACAACTTTTGTACTTTTGACTTTTCTTCCTGTAACAAACATTCTGTTCTGTGTAAGTTACTCTGCAAATTTTTATTGTATTGATCTCTCGTGTTTTCCGGGGACAGATGTGCAAAACCTTCCAATGTTCCAATATGTTCTTTAAGATTATTGTTCTCCTGTGTTAGCTGTTTCAGCTTTTCGTCTTTAAGCATTTGTTCATGCCTGAACGCATCCAAAATAGGCCTTAAGTTTGACACTGCATCTGTTAATTGACCCAGCTTATCGATACTTGGTGTATCTATGTCACCATGAATTGTTTCTGGTTCAGTTTCCCCTTGCATCATAAATGGGGACTGATGCACGTGACTTTGAGGTGATGATGATGATATGCTGTCTGAACCACGTGTAGATTGTAAATCATCAGGTACGTTTAAAAGATCATTACTGAAACTAAAAATATTTTGATTCTCTTAATAGATAGTAATAAGCATAACATTATTGATCCAGATCGACAGATGTAGTAATTTGTACACTTCCTTTGGTTTAAAGTATTATAATATTTCAAGCACCATTATTTATTTACCTTCTCTGACACAAAATATTATCGCGGTATTATTCCATTACAATATTTATTTAATATGGTCCATGTCTTTAGTTTAAAAATGATTACATCACTAAAACTTGAGATTTACTCTCTTTTGACTTAATATTCATTTTTTTACATGTATCTATAATATACGTGTTTAATGCAGTATTACGTGTAACAATAAGTAAATTCTATCGATAATATAAAAGGAAATAAAAGATAAAAGATATAATTACCGTTAGTAATTACATAGAGATTACGAAAGAAGTAGATTGTTTGAATATGTACATATACAGTGTACTTTTAACCATGGTTGTGAAGTGTTCGGGTAAGTAAAGGCAGCCTGAATGTTAATATCAACAAGGAAGAGCGCCATTCAACGAACGCTGCCCTAATAACGTTCCCCAATCCAAGACCACCGACCTGAAACCGGGCATAGACGGGAGTGGAACATTAACGGAGAAGGTAAAACGCATCAAAAACAACAATATAAATCCAAACCCTGAATTGTATTCTAAATTGGAGATATATTAAAGCGGGCGATAAGGAGAGTAAATGGATCTAATAATAAAGGGGGGGGGGGGAATCGTTGATCAATACATCATACATAAACTATAGACAACAAATAAAGAAAGGAACGTTGAGGGCAACACTATCAAGAAAAAGTCAAAAGCAAACCACTTTTTAGAAGTTCAGTGCACCAGTCCTCACTTTTAACGTAAGCCTTGTTATCAGATTCTTTGTCTATTTTACTTCTTATTATAACACTATATATTGTATTGAAGTACGCAACGTTGGTTTCTGAGAGATGCATATTGAAATAAATGCACCGTTGTTTTTCTGCTTTCTTTCTGTTATTTTTTTTTCTTCACAAACAGATATTGTTTAAACTTTGGTCTCTATACTGTATGTATAAGTTCATACTACGCTGTATTGTACGAACATGTACTTACTGGAAAATAATATTAGTATTTAACAGTTATTGATCAATTTATAAGTATTACAAAACATGCACATGCATAACATATTTTACTAAACGAGAAAAAGACCTTTGACCATAGAATTTTTTACTTATTACCGCTCAATTTTGTAAATACATGTATAGTTTATTATGATTAACTTTCACTTTCAAACTGAAAGTACATCTGACTACCTATCTTTTTTCTAAAAGGTATACAATTAATTTAATAACCAGGTTTTCCCACCTTATCAGGAGTTATCATATTAATATAACTTTTATTTCTAATTCAGAAATTCTTACCTGTTTGAAGACATACCTGCTTCATCACGTACGGAGAATTTTACTGTTTAAACTTCCTGTTCTAAAGAAGGAAGTATATTCCAAAATTAAACATAACCATTTCAATCTTTAATACGCATGATAAAAATGTGTATATAAACTTAAAGCGTTTTAAGTTGAATGCGTCCCTGTTTATCGTGATTCAATAGTGGGCGATTAGGATATTATCAACAGAAGCAAATATACTAATCTTTTAAAGTTTCCACAAATATTACCACTTGCCCCTCATCGCTGTGGGTTCGAATCCCGACAAAGACTTTGGATTTTTTCATTTCATAAAGGTATCCATTTAGCTTGTGTAAGTTTGACATGACTGTGTTTATCCTTATGCCACCTTGATATTTTTCTTGTTCAGTTCCAAGGAGGACTGATGTTAATGACTTTGAGATGATGATGATATGCTGTCTGAACCACATGCAGATTACAAACCATCCGATAAGTTTAACGGATCATTACAGAAGCTGAAACTATTTTTATACTTTTAAAAGTAATTAACGATAGAAATCCAAATCGACAGATACCGTACTAACGGTGACACAAGAGTTACATGTGTGCGTTTTAATTTATCTCGTGCACACGAGTTACTAAGTCGTGGCCACGGGTTACTAAGTCATTGCATAAGATAGTTAAGTCATGGGAACGAGATACTATGTCGTGGCCACGAGTTACTGTGTCGTGGCCACGAGATAGTTAAGTCGTGGGAACAAGATACTATGTGGTGGCCACAAGATACATGTACTATGTCGTATCCACGAGATGATTAAGTGGTGTGCACAAGATACTATGTCGTGGCCACGAGTTACTGTGTCGTGGCCACGAGATAGTTAAGTCGTGGGAACAAGATAATATGTGGTGGCCACAAGATACTATGTCGTATCCACGAGATGATTAAGTGGCGTGCACAAGATACTATGTCGTGGCCACGAGTTACTGTGTCGTGGCCACGAGATAGTTAAGTCGTAGGAACAAGATACTATGTCGTGGCCACGAGATGATTAAGTGGTGTGCACAAGATACTATGTCGTGGCCACGAGTTACTTAGTCGTTGCCAAGAGTTACTTAGTCGTGGGAACGAGATAACTAAGTCGTGCGCAGTTACTTAGTAACCAAGTTGGACATTTGTGGATTAACAATGACTTTGTTTTATAACCTTTTCGTTAAAAGTAAAATAAGAAAAAATGTGTACTTTTTAATTAACTAGCTATGGAGCTCTACATGGTAAGTCTGAAATACACAATTCTACCTTGTAGTAACATACAACATATATGATACTTTATTAAGAGTTCTCAATAAATTTCGAAAATTAGTTTAATAATGAGTTTATGTGTTTGAAATTACTTGTTTATATCATTTCCATAAAACTGATTAATAATTTGGTATCATATTATAAAATCTGTTTCCATACATGACAAACTTTAGTGCCATATATTGCAGAAAATGATATATCTAAATATAGTTCAAAGCGAGAACCACGTTTAAACCATTTCAATGAAATGTTTTGGTTAACACTCGTCATACATATATTTATGTGATGTATTCATATCATGTTAACAAGACGATATATAGGTCTAAAATATGAATGTTCTGTTCTGTGAGAAATCGATCAAAACCATGTATTAAAAGAAGAAAAACACCTTGGTTTAACAGTGATTTATAAAATGTTTATTCTGAATGTTATGCTGCCATGAAAAGGACTGATGAAAATAAGTTATTATTTCAGAATGTAGTAATTCAATTGTGAAAGCAAAGCGGCAGCCAAACAATATTTGTTTTGTCAAAAAGAGAAAATAAAATTGTCTCACTGATAAGGATTTAAAATTATTATCTATGTATTTTATCTTATTTTCCGACGGCAGTGTATTGTTTTCTACGAATCCTGCTAACTTACAGTCACACATAGATAATGCATGTATTTATCGTTATTTAGAAAAGTTGGGTCCTCAAATTAATGTTAACGTAACCAAGTGCTATGTTTAAGGTTATTGTTATTTTCAAAGAAAGACCACTCTGTCGACCTTGTATGATTTTACTCTTTACTTTTTTTGTGTGATTATGTCCCTTTGACCAGTTAGCTATCTGTCCATCCCGACAGTAAGGGTCTTCTGAGACGTTGTTGGTCAATGTGACATGTACATTTGTTTTACTTACTTGGAAATTATTATTTAAACTAAGGATTGAGGACTTTGGTATTGGTATGTTTTGTTCATTTGTTCTTTAATGTTATAATGCTTTATATTAATTTATATAGTTGTGGATTTGATAAAAGTTAGTCTATTTTAATAAATTAGTAATATTCTTGAATGTAAGAATTCAGGATGGCAGCATAATTTCTTGTCTTACAGTTATTCATAGAAATCACTGTTTCTATTTGTATTGCACGGATGTTTGTAGATTACAGTTATACAGCATAATTAACAGCACAGGTGTGATGTTGCAGGAGTTTAATCTACATTTGTTATGCTATGTTTATATTAATTAATTATATATGTACATGTAATTATGGTCCGGTTCTTTGAAAATTAATGCTCTACTGTACACAAAGACCAAACGGTCAAACATTAATAATTATTTTATTATTCTTTTGTATATATTATCTGTTTTTCTTTGCATATATGTTTTTGTAAATATGACCAAAGGCATTATGTATGTCCATAGCAAATAAATATTATAATCTTGAAACCTTGCTTATTCAACTCATCTGTTCATTGTCATCTTATAATTGTTATCATACGCCAGTCTTAAATAGAAACGTTTACTTTAAAATTATGGCATAAACGTTTCATGAATAAACTTAAAATTGACTGACAAAATTGAGAATTAATAAAAATGTTATATTCAATTTAAAATTATCTTGACTTTTACATAAAGGCACATTATACCTCATACAGCCATATTTTTTAAATTGTTAAGAAGTATTAAACATTTGTTTAATGATGGATTAAGTGCATGTTAGATGAGAAAAGTAGAGCTGAACTTGCAGTTATGTGTAGTAAATTAAGGTACTAAAATGTAATCAAAGTAGTATTTTGTCTTCCATACAAAATACTAATTCACCATAATTATACTAATTGCCAACAGAACTGAATATGCAAAAGATAGTTCATGTATATAGCAAATGAGTTTAGTTTTGAAAGCACAACAATATATAAAAAAATACACTTTTTGAGATATAAAAATGATAGCATTTCTGAGGCATAATGGGCCTTTAATACTAACAATAAACGTTCATTCACAATTACGGCCAAATAGTGGTCATATTGTGTTCGAGAATTTTTCATAAAAAAACCTGCCGCAATTACATGATATAGCTTATTTCTTATATGATAAATTCTTACCCGCTTGAACACATACCTTTGTTTTTACCTACGGAATAACGCACGGACAATTTAACTATTCAAATCTAAATATGCTTGATAACAATGCACATCTCTTAAGTGTTTTAAGCTAAATACGTTCCTCTGTTCAATATGAGTAAACGATTTTGACATCATCATTATAATATATTATGTTATCCGAAACCTCGGCAAATGTAGATTTTCTAGTGGTGGTGGCAAAAACAAACTTTTACTGTTATTGCATCATAGTGCACTACCGTTCCAACGTCGAAATAAACGAAACTGCGATAATGAAAGGCGAAAATACTATAATTTAAAGTCGAAAGTACGATGGTGAAAATTCGAAATTATGGAACCAAGATGATAAAAGGTCGTAAAGACGAAATAATATCGAGTTTTCACCTTCGTAGTTCATCATCGTATCTTCGTATTTTTACCATTGTGGTTTTGGTATTTCAACTTTTCACCATCGTAATTTCGTGTTGTTTCGAGTTATATGCGTATAGCGATGGACCTAACGGGACACAGATAACAACATACTCACTGGTACACCTAATATGGTAAGGCGAACACTAAGAAGTTCTTTACACAATAAAAAGCTATACAACGTTTCCGAAACACAAATTTATAACCAATTTACAAAGCAAACACTTTTTCTTTAATAAGATCAAATCAACGTGCAAAATAATATTCTATCAAAGCACATTCATAAAACATGATATAATTTGTAAAATGTAAGACTTCATTGTTTTTTTCAAATCGTAAAGACAAATATAAAACTCTTTTTAGAAAGTAATGCTGTAAAACCACTTCCTTAATGAAATGTTTTTGTATGTATTTACAAAAGGCATATCATTGATGCCAATGTACACATGTGTAGATACAACGTGCAATATGCACACGTTATATACATCTATAGATCTACATAAAACATAAACAGAAAAAGCAGGTTTCATTTTTGATATACATTCGATATATCAAAACATACATTTCATTAAACCTAATTTTATGTAATTCACCGGTCGACATGTAATTCTTACGAAGTCACATGTGTAGAATAACGCTGACTTCAAATCATTTGCTCCTCAGCGTTTCCTAGTTCGAATCCCGTCCTTGGGCCTTGGATTCTTTTATTCGAGGAAGCTATCAAGCTAGCTTACAGAAGGTCGGAGGTTGTTTTCATGTGTCCGCTTATGCCTGAAATAAATCACGAGGGGACACCTGAGTTCTTCCACCACCAGTAAAGCTGATCAGTCGCCGTATGACCCTTGCAATGACAGTGTTATCTAAAGTCTAACATAACAAACAAGATAATGTATTATGTAAAGTTATTTACCATTTATTCATTTAAATATAAAACACTTAGATATGTCTGTAATATATAGGTGATTGGGACTTCACAAGATACTCTGACCATCTTTATAATTAATTTCACGAATTCATGAAATTTTAGGGTACGTCGTATTTCAGTCTACAATTATACAAACTCTTTCTATATAATTAATAACTGTTAAATCATACAATATAACATGATAATACATGGGCATGTACATAAATGATTTTTTTATCTATTTTATTTGTACATATTTGTAATTATGAGATTTTGATAAGAAATATGTTTGTGGGTAAATTAATTAATTGTATTTTAATGCATTTGTTTAGAGCGGGTATCCGGACGCATTTGATCAACAGTTTGCCCAAGTTATACTATATTTATAAAATTCTACAAGTCAATTTCTACAAATATGAGATATCCATATCACATGCATCAAGGAAGTAAAACATTCTGACAGACAACTCTAATCTTAACCCCAAACTATTTTAAAACTTAACAAATAATTAAAATATTAACTACAGATCCTATGTTTCTTTAAAACAACCCACAAAAACAACAACAAAAAACTTTTAAAAGTGCGATGGGAAACTTGATCAGCCATAGAAAAAGTATCTAATATAATAAAAACAAGGCGGACAATGTGTATTTTTAAGAAACACAGGTGAAGTTGAAATTAAATGTTATGCATTATCATTTTATACATGTACATGTATAACATGAATAACAGTTTAAATAACAAAATTATAGTGAAAAATCTCCATTTCGAGTAAAGGCTCTCCCTTTCGTTATTGACCTGAATTTAATGATGTATGGAAATAAGACTCTTTTTTGCAGAAATATAATATGCATCAGTGTTTTATTTAAATCCATATGCCTGTAGAAAGAGAGTAGGAAAGTTAAAATTAGAAACTAGAAACTGTACAAATACTAGTAATCCCTTACACATCAGATTCTGTCGACTGAATTCCGAGCCTTATTTCCAACAACTTCACTTCAGGACTGTTGATACCATACATATTGACGAGATCTGAATAGTTCGACCTATACGAGCGAACTTGCTTTCTAGAGTTCCCTGATTCACTTTCACTTGATTCACTTTCTCTTTGTGATCTACTACCGATGTTTCTGCTCATTCTGGCAGCAACAGTCGTACTTCCAGGCGCTTTTACTCTCTGACTAAAAGTCTTTTTATCAGTGAAATGCTCAGGGCCGCCAGCAACTGACTGTTTATAGTTTTTATCCTCATGGCTCTGAGAAAATCTATTATTATGATACAAATATTTTGTAGTTGGGTTTTTATCTGACAGATTCTTGTCTTTCCGTTCATCCCAAATGCGTTCGTTTGAAACAGATCCCGTACCGTTTCTTGCTGCTTCAGCATTTCTAGTTTTGCGTCTTTGCGACTCCGCCTTTTGTTCACTAGAGGCCTGTGCAACACCTTTACTCAGAATTGCTCCATCTTTCTTTAAGAGTAAAGCAGGCCATACTGTATACTCAAAATTCGACCCAGTTGATGTGTAGAACTTGAAGTAATTGACATCAAACTGGTCGTTCTTCATTGGTGTATCTCCAAAAACAAGCGGAGGATCTTGCACATTCATAAGCCAACAAAGTTCCACGCATCCCTTGAAAAACTTAAGCACATCTGTACTTTTCAAAAATCGGGTGTAGCTTTTATAGCGGAGACTTCTCAAACATATCTGGAAAAAACAACAACAACATATGTAACATTAATTAACATTAATTAAAGGCAAAAGATTTTCAGTACAGATGAGCGCAAGCATGTTAAAAATATTTCAGTAATAGAAAAAACACAGAAAGGTTATGATTAGCTCTGTTAGCAGTCACCTTGAAAGTTTAACCTAGTATTATAATAAAATGTGGTAATTTTATGTCCTTTCAATCCCTTTTATGCCTATAAGTATGAAAATCTTTTGAAATGAATGCATTTATTTAGGAACCGGCTTTGGTGGTTAGTAAACTTGAAACAAACTGACAAATATATGCATTATAAAACTAAAAATGGAAATTATCTAATTACCATAAAAACAAGAGCCAGTTGAACCGGGTGATGCTCCCCGAATTTTTTTTTGACACAGAAAATAATACATTTTGCAGTTTCCCATTTATGTCCCGGACAAAGTTCAAAGTGCAATAATTCCAAAATAAGCCTAGGCATAGTTACCTTTTTTCACCGTACTTTTACCCAATGAGATCTATCTATGTAAGAGTTATGTTCCAGACAAAGTTCAAAGTGTAAAAATGAACAAAGGGCATTGACTCCAAAATTAGGCAAGGCAGAGTTATGATACTTTCAGGGCTATGTCCTGGACATGTTCAAAGTGTAAAAATTAACAAAGGGCAATAACTCCAAAATAAGGTAAGGAAGAGTTACGATTCCTTTGCACTGCTCATTTACCCGGTAAGATCTATGTACCTACAAAGTTCCATGTTGATATCTTTTATGGTTTCAGAGTTACGTCCCGGAAAATGTTCAAAAAGTAAAAATGAACAAAGGGCAATTACTCCAAAATTAAGCAAGGCAGAGTAACGGTTCTTTAGCATCGCACTTTTATTCAACGAGATATATTTCCCTACAAAATTTCTTGTTGGTACCTGTTATGGTGTCTGAGTTATGTCCCTGACAAAGTTCAAAGTGTAAAAATGAACAAGGGCAAAAACTTCAAAATTAGGCAAGGTATAGTTATATGGTTCGTGTCAACGAGATATACCGACCTGCAAAGTTTCATGTTGATACCTCTTGTTGTTTTTAGTGTTATGTCCCGGACAAGAAAATCGGACGGACGGACAAACAAAGCGGCGACAATATGCCCATCCATCGGTGAGAATAAACAAGAGTGAGTGATTATTGCTTTAATAATGCTGCATTGCCCAAAATATTTCTTTAGGACAGTATATAATGCCTTATAATAATACCTCAATAACTTCAGGGAGAGATTCTTCAGCTGTAAATCTTCTGAAATCTTTCAATTGTTTAAAAACATGATCTGGTACACTTCCTGCCTATAATGTTTTGAAAAAGAGCAATATCAATCATTTTTATTTAGGTTTTCAGGTTAGCTTTTTGTGTGCATGCTTTCTGTCCACTGAGCCAAGCTTAAAGTTGTATCTCTTGATAAAGATAAAAGTCTGAATTTACTTTTTGTTTATCAAACACTTTTTCTACTCAAAAGAGGACGAAATAATGTAAATAAGTTAAACTATGGAAACAATATACGTGAATGACTAGGTGGAAATTGTTGGGCATATAATTCTTATAGCTTGTTTCGATTGTCTGTGAAGGTCACATATGCATTAATATTGTCGAACATTTATCATTTTGGGTTTAACAAATAAATGCTAACGTCACACATAATCTTATTTTATAAATAAATTTTATAGCAGAAAATGTTATATTTGCGCTGGAGTATCAAAATTGTTAATTTAAGGAATTAAGTATGGGACATAAATAAATAAATAAATAAATAAATAAATAAATAAATATAAATAAATAAATAAATAAAAATAAATAAATAAATAAATAAATATAAATCAATCAATAAATAAATAAATTTAAATAAATAAACACTTTAGGGTTAGACTCTGCTCATTAACAATAGGACAATTTGCAAAACAAGCAATGTTTAAATCTGCATGCCTCCAGATGAGCCAAAATATTTAAAGAAAATTATACTTGGAAAAAATGTAGTAAAATTTTAAGAAAAGTAAACAGATTAAAGATTCAAGTGATAATTTATATCTTATGTGCAATTAATGAATTTTTTTGAGTATTTTTCACCATATTTTTACTGCTTACTAACAAAGTATGGGCTATTTTTGCATATTTTGACCTCTTCTTGATAATTTACATGAATTATAAGTGCCTATTGCAATGTGCCAATTACTTTCTTTGTTCATTTCACAATGTTTCATTTTTAAATATTTTTCAAAATTTTCATGAAAATAAGGATGAAGCTGGAGGCGTGCTGCTTTAAAGCATATAAAAATAACTTACTGAACGTTTCAGTTTCAGTGCTTCTGTCAGTTTCAGTTCTTGCTCTTTAGTAATTTTATCACACTCGCTTTTTATATCCTAAAAATACAATTTATTTTCATGCAGAAAATAATAATCTTCCCGCGAGAGTTTTACAAATATTCAATATAACGAGGTAGATATGTCTATCATTAACACTTATAAAAAATAAGACCTATTAGTATAAATCTTGTTACGTTTAAAGTGCCACAAAAATATTGCAACTAAAATGTAAAACATCACTGTGACGTTAATTTTAAGTTACGATATAACACAAAGTTGGCATTTTTTGTCCTGTGGTTAACTAATTACTAAAATGCAAAATGATCATTTTGAATATGTACCTGTAGCATTTCAAGTAGTTTTTCAATGGTTTGCTTTTCCGTCTTATAGTGATTCAGAAATACTTCATAAGCATCTGTCCACTCATTGTCATATAGCTCTGTGTTTTTCTCGGCAAGCTTCGTTGGCCTATTTTTATCACTAAGATCTGCTATATCAGGGTTGTTATCTCCAAGCTTATTCCCCATCATCCGACTTAGTCTACAATTAAGACGAACATCATTTACTTGTGTCTATTGACTAAGATGTTGATACGTTTTAATGTAATTCTGTAAATATGTAAGAAAATGTGAAGATCTCGTGTGTTTGTGTTTCATGTTTGTAAAATTAATATTTTTAACGACATCAACATTAAAGCATAATTTACAAGCTTTAAGGTACAGACAGTTATTTTTATGATTTATTGTTACTTTATCAGTTCAATTGAATATCAAATTATAAATTATTAGGACATTTCATTCAATATGAAGTAACAAAGGCAAGGGTTCATGTAGCTGTGACAAGATTTTAATTAGGTTTACTTGAAATATAATCAACTTAAAGGTATAAAACTTTCGCTGCAACATTAAATATTTAGGAGGACATTTATCCTGGGTCAGATAAGTTAAAGAAGTCGTGTGTGAGTCGGGTTGTGCAAAAAAATTAAAAGATACCACAGCATTTAAGTCATTGACCCTTTTCAAATTTATTGTGTTTTTGATCAGTTGGTAAGAAAGGTAAATTAAATGATCTATTCAGATATGGAACTCGAGATGAAAGAATTTTCTCAGAAACCATTTTTTTAAACTTAATCTGCTATTATTTATATATTTCTAACATATAAGCGCAGTAAATGATATAAATAAGTACTTCTTACCGTGTTTTTGATTCAGACAATTCTTTTTCAATCTTAACCTTCTCGTCATTTACCACTTTGTATCGATTTTGTAATATAGACATTTGTCCCTTTACGGACTCATATTCTCTTGTCATTTTGTCTCGGTTAAGCTGATCTTCAGCCACTGTTTGCTCAAGATTTCCTATTTTTGCAACCGCCTTTTCAAATTCTCGGACGACTTCAGTGTAAGCGTCTTTATATTTATCGTTTATTTGTTTTGCCTTCTTCAGTTCTTGTTCCAGATCCTTAATTTTCTCATCGTTTCTGTTACTTGAGATTCGGTCGTGATGACGGGTCTTAAGGGTCTGATTTTCCATTGTCAACTTTTCAATCTCTTCTTTCAGTTTCAGAGTTTCGTCAGAAGACTAAAATAATATAATTATATCAACTTTAATTTCCAGCATCGATATAATATACACTGTACACGAATAATTTCACGCTTCAAATTCATATTAATAATTGTTTTAACATTGACAAAGCTTATCGTCACTTTGACAGTGACAATATATATACATGTGTGTACATGTATTTTGCTTGCCTAGAATGATTTACATGTTAAGTGATCACACAAACACAGTTTGACCTTACAAAATGCAAATCTTTTGAAAAAATGCAAATTTTTCTTACCCTTGTTGACAATAATTGCTTCCATGCCCTCATATCCTGTTTTGAGTTCTGGATAAGAGTCGGAAGACCTTCGAGTTTTAAGAAAAGTGCCTCAATATTGTCGGTGGGCATTCTCTCCCGTCTTGTATCACCAGAAGAATCAACGTCCATCTCCTGCTCAGTTGTTTGGGACTGTCTACTGGTTTCACTCCCATGACGTGCATTTGTGTCCTCGGTGTAACGTTGCCGTGAAGTAGGACTATACTGGTCGTCTGTTTTACCCCAAGCTTGCCTTACGTTAATTGACGTCACATACCTGTATCTATAAGAAATATATAGATCGACAGATTTGTCAATGAAAAAAAAAACATGGTGAGTACTGTAACCCAACGAATATTCGCGACAAATTAATATTCGCTTTATTCGCGGATGGCCACGAAGCGCAAATATTTGTTTGCGCGAATAAGTCCGCACGATTTCGCGAATAAATTGGAGAGAAATTTTTATTTTAGACGTTGTTCATGCAAAGCTACTAGACCGGATATATTCGAATTTTACGGGCACCTGTTAGGAAGTAATTAATTGTTATGAATATTACCATAAATCAATAAAAACACAAACTAAGTAAACTACTACAATGTTATGAATATCAAAAGAACTCTCTGTCAATATAGCAATCAAAATAAACATCCACATTTTAATACATATTATGAAATACTAGTAGGCCCATTGTCAATCACGTTCCGTGATCACAATTCACTTAATCCGTAATCAAATCATGTATAGTAAGAATTAATAATGGCAAGAATTTAAAGATCACACTACTTTATATAAATTTCGAATAAATGGCATGAAAAGTCTTATAATTGCATATTTCGTAATTTGATACATTTTGATAAACAACAAAATAAAGTAAACGTATACATGAAAAACACCATATTTTTGTGATACTTTTTGTACGATGGAGAGCTGATTTTTTTTAGAGAAAATACGAAGTAGATATCATTCTTAAGACTTGCTGTCAAATTGACTTTTGGAACAATGAACACTATTTCTATCATTATAATGACAAGAAATCATCTCAAGGGGCAAAACACTTTGACACAACTGTTTCATTTCCATAGTATAAGGAAACAAGCTTAGTTTCTTCTCCGTTGGTATGCAGAAAAATAAGAGTTTAAGTTATTGTCAGGGTCATTATATTGTACTTCATGTATAAGGTTATACAGACACCACGTACGAGGGGCGTTCAATATATTCTAGACTGTGCTCATAACATATTTCTCAGGATAAAAATTACATGACCGGAAACGGCAACTTAATATTCACTTGAACATGAAACTTCAACAGCGTATGACAAACTGTCTGAATTTGACGGCGCATATGGCAATGCAACCCGACTTTCAGCGCCCCAGGTCACGATGGTGTTTCCTGACGTCATAGACGTCATAGACGTTAGTTCGATTTTTGACTTGTCGTGCACCGCTAATAACTTCTCAAAGTAGCGTCGGTTAGGTTACATTCAATACATCTCTGATGTCGATAAATCCACTGATTAAACATGTTTTCTTAACACTCTTGAGGATATATTGATAATTACAATATAATAAAATAATCGCATTAAAATAAAATAATGGATCTGAAATGAACAAGAAATTGAATAAGAATATAAAAAATCTAAAAATAATAAACTCGTCTAAATACAACAACTAACACATGAAGTTCACAGACCGTCTGTATTTATCGTAAACCTTCGGTATTCAAATTCATAAACAATTTGGTAAAAATGTTCCTATGCACTGACACTCTGAGTAACTTTAGCGCTTTTATTTGACCTAGACCTAGAACTTAAGATTTTCAGGTTTGAGATTTTCAGGTAATACGGCGAAATTTCGCTTGCATACAGCACGACTTCATACATATTATTTTTACTGCGTTTATACCTATTCTCTTACTACTGACTTTCTTTCCTTTTCTATAATGGCCATCTAGTTAGTACTCGTGCATATATATTCCGTCCCATATATTAAGCGTACGCTGACACAGTAGTTCGATTTGTGCTGTTGGGCACGTATTCAATAAAAATAATTTCAGCCGAAGTGATACTTTCTTCCTCAATACTCGCGTTTGAGTTTTTTTCTTATTATTGTACATGTTGTATCAAAGGGCGTCCAAGCAAGAAATACAGCAAGTGAAGATGAACTAGAAGACATCTGATGACCAGATATTCTTATAAACTTTTCAATGGTTAATTGTTTTTTTTGCCAGCATTGCATATTATTTGTAAATGGGCGGACGAAAGACGTTGTTAATTATGAACTTTGGTAGGCATTCTAGAGATTAGAATATTTAATGTTTGTTTTTTTCCCACAGGAACTTGAAATTCTATCAATATTAATGATGATTTCCATAATATACAGGTCTGTAATATCCAAAATATACCTTCTATATGGTATAAGTTTATATATACTATATAGAGGGTTATTTTTGGATATTATCATTAATATTGGTTATTGGATAGAATTTCAAGTTCATGAGGTATTTTCTTTGGAACATACAAATTATGAATTATTTTGAAAACCTCGTCTGACCCACCATTGTCTTTACATTTATATCAATAAACCCATAACTCATGTTTAAATTGCAGACGAAAGTTTCTGTAGTTAAAACGTCACAATATTCGGCAAATCAACATTCCACTCAAACTATCATAAAATCGATTGTCTTCAACTAAAACTACTTCTATAAATGTATTTTCGGACTTTCACAATGTTATGCAGGCGTCACCCTGTCCAGAAATTGGCACCAGACGGGCACGCAAATAAGGAAATGCTCAAATTCGGATCTGATCGTTATATTTCGGGCCATTCGTGATGGCATATTGCGCCATCGTATGACCCCC
Organism: Ruditapes philippinarum; assembly: GCF_026571515.1. Taxonomy (NCBI): domain Eukaryota; kingdom Metazoa; phylum Mollusca; class Bivalvia; order Venerida; family Veneridae; genus Ruditapes; species Ruditapes philippinarum. The sequence continues at coordinate 80,687 of NW_026860883.1, forward strand.
GGCTTAATTTTTCAGGCTCCGGCAGCAACTTCGTGAGCGGTCCCGAAATGTTTGGCATGCCAAAAAATGCCGGAAGACATTGCGAAGGTTCATTTTCGTATACCAATTTTGCACTTCGTAAGGCCGTCGTGAAGCCATTTTGTCAAATCTTGTTGTTTTCGTCTTTACTTCGTGTGAACATTGGTGCCATCTGGTATTTTTCACACCAAGAAGGCAATATGAAGGCAACAAGAAGATGTCCGACTGTCTTAGGTAGGCAGCACGACTACGTGAAGTCCCCGCAATACCGTCGTGTTGTCATCGTATTTTAGTACGATATGGACGAAGAAAGCATATTTGAGTAACTCAAATGTTGCATAATTATGTATCATGGTGGATATATAAAAAGCTATCCTCAGACCATCTTCCTCATCTTTCAGTCCTGTACATCTCTAACAGAGACTTCAAAAGCTTACATTCTTTGCAATTAATTAACAATCACTTTATTTCATTTCCTGCAGAATGATGATGAGTCAACCAAGAAAAAAAAAAAGACAGCAGTATTGCTACTTTTTTATATACCTTGAAAAACATAACGAGCAACTCTAACAGGTTCATCTTGGGTGGCATGATAAAGTTCAATCAAATATAAAATAAAGTTTTAACGTAGTTTTGCTATCAATACTATCAGCAACTGAAATTTGCCGCGTATTGCCGAATGTTTTATACGACCCAGAGATCACATGACGCCTCTGTGACGACGTTCGAACGCATCGTACTCAAAATACGACGTCGTGCACCTATCGCGTGGCCTTCGCTTGTCCTACGGGTAAACTTCTTGGTAAAAAATGCACCTTTGAGGTGACTTCGAGTGTGGATAGGATGCCATCGCGTTACCTTCTGTAGGTATCGCGTGTGGATCGGATACGATCGCGTGACTTTCTGTAGGAATCGTACTTGCTTCGGCTGTTGATTGGCTGTCGACCAATTTCGGGGCCATATTCGCGCGAAACTCAAAATTCCATATTCGTATGTCCATCTGGTGTCAATTTCGGGACAGTGAGACGCCTGCATTAAGGTCATAATTCTATTTATAGATACAGCAATAACTTACATAATTACACACTGTGTACTACAAAATGTTTAATAAAAAACCGAAGAGCTCGATTAATTGACGGATATGATAAATTTCATTTGAATATGTTTGCATTGCAGAAATTCTCCAGTTCGGTATTCATTGTACATATCGCAACATTTCATTTACCCTCACACCAATCGGAATGATCGGCTATTATGACCGACGAAAAGGCCCGAGAAGTTGCAATTGCCCTTTCACAAAATCTGATTTTATTCCATAAAGGGCGTCGCGCTTTGGCGCGGACGCCAAAACTAACATTAATCGCCTCTCTGATATAAAACTAGCGACTTGTTATAAACATTCCTGTGTTATATCAGATCAATGGAATTCTATATCTCACACAGTAAAATACCATACCTTAACCTACCTTATTGCATAGATTACGACGTTAACACAAATATTAGACCGCATTTAAAGCAACAACAAGAACAACAACAACATAAAAACTTAAGGTAATATTAACATTCCATCATTAACTATTTTAATCTTAACTACATAATAATTTAATATCTCGCTTAATTAAATATTATTGGAGTTTAAAGCAAACGTTTCATAACACCTGTGTCTTAGTTGATCATTTTACATCAGGCGTATCCAATGTTTTAGTTTATGCAGAACTTGCATGTTTTTTATTTCCATTGCGTAGGCGGCCAGAGATCGTTCAACTACAAGTCCGACGCGATAACAATACAATACAATACAATATGTATAACTTATTCACTATGGCAATAAGTAATGTCTATGATGCACTTTATCATGTAATTGTATCATAGTTTGGGGACCTTTCTGTTGAAAATGTGTCCGAGTTAAATCGTATACATATACATGCACCGTGCGGTAACTGGAGTGCAGGTATTAGTTACCCGCACTCCAGAGCATGCCCATTGATTGGCTGATTTTTGCTGGGGTTTACTTATTGTGACGGCAGAGACAGTGAAAGCGACAGAAATGTCATATTTAGGTGCTCGTTCAATAGTGACTTTTTCCGGAGTTTCATATTGTGACAACAGAGAACGTGTTTTTATGTTTGACTATGATACAAAAGAGAAAGAACTCGGCAATCTGATGAATACTCGGGGGGCTATGCCCCCTCGTATAAATCAGATAGCCTCGTGTTTCGATGCTCTTTCTATTACTAAATACTATTTAAAAACAATACCCGACCTCCTGGCGATCTATGACCCTCCATCGTTTGTCCTTTGTAAACAATTACAAAAAGACGGGGATGAAACTGCCGCAATTTAGAATTCCTGTTCCAACAAGATTTTCATATCTTTGCCAACCTATATCTAAAATAAGGAAGTACAAACGCTTGATATCTCCAGTCGTAAAATTAAACTAAAAGGCGCGTTGAAAATGTATTCGGGTATTCCTTACTAGGAAAATGATTTAAGATTAATTCAATTTACTTCCTTGTCAGAAAAATGTTAACACAAATATGTGGTTCAATACACATCCTATAGAGCGGAAAGTAATTTCGGCCTGGGAAAAACGCAAACAGAATTTGAAATTTAGTAATCAAAAGCAATTCATTTAAGTTAGGGTAGCACCTGAATCATAAAGACAGACTTTGATTACATGATTTTCACATTCACTACTATCATAAAAATAATCTCTCCTCTGTGTCAAACGAATACTTTCAATAAAATGAAAGAAGTAAACAATTTAACAAATGGAATGCAAATTTGATGAGAAACAAATAACATTTTAATAAAAATTTAACCTTGGTAAACCATCTGAATAAATTTGTTTTTATATTGTAGGTCTGTATTTCTTTGATTTTATTGAAAAATTGTTTTTCTTTCTGTTTTCATGCTAAGCCTTGGAGATTAAGCATATATTACTGGATACATAATAGTGTCCATAATTAACTATAGTTAATATCAAATATAGTTTCCAAAAAGTTTTTTCTCACTCGAGCTTAAATAAATATGTTTAAACCAACTATTATGTATAGGTTAGTGTTAAATGATACGTATTAACTAAAATAATTGGTCAGGCCTTCCGCAGGCAGGCGACTAGTTATTTTTGTTAATGCATATTATTAAACATTAACCTATACATAATAGTTGGTTTAAACATATTTATTTAAGCTCGATTGAGAAACAAGTTTTTAGCATTTCTCTAAATCACCGATAGCTACGCCTTTTCGCTCTACAAGACGTCTACACCATGTCACGTTTCTAACATGTCACATTTAGATAAGCTATTTAAATGGCCCTTTCAACATATAACAAGAAAAGCATTGATGCAAAGCATCAAAGGCGACGCCAAAAAAAGTTGATGAAGTTTTGCACCTATATACTTATCAAAAGATGTGTACTTTATAGCAGTACCATTACATGTGACCTGGAGGCTAGGCCCAGTTTAAGTTGAAACTTAAACCAAAAAGAATAGACTCTGTCTTGCCAAGATGCAAAGACAATTAATAGTCAATTAACCAATCTTATAAGACTCATGTCATTAAAGACAATTTCTTCAGATATATTTTACCAGATACAAGGGTACCGGAGTCACAGCATATAATAAGAGCTTATTGCTTAGGGTTGCATACATATTAGAAATAAAACAGGACCTAAAATGATCCTCAGGGGACACCATAGGTACCCGCAGCAGTAGTAGAATGATTACCAGCCACATCCACCAGCTGCTGTCTATCAGAGATAGACTTGAACCATATAAGAATGACATTACCTATGGCAGATGCTTAAAGTTTCATGAAGAAGAAGAAGAACTTCTTCATGTGCAGTATAGTGTGATCAACTGTATCAAATGCCTTTTGTAGATCAAACAGCACCAAATTGGTTGCATTCAAAATGTCACTTATGTCTGTATTTCTATTTTGAATAAGGACAATAATAATAATAGCGTAGTTGCGATATTTTAATTCATGCCAAATAAAAACGGTTACAGAGTTTGTATAAGTTGATACTATTTCAATGTTACTTGAGAAAAGTAAACTTGGAAGACGTCTAAATAAACAGCAATGTAGTAAATCAAATGATCAAAAGCCAGATAAACTGAACCAAGAACTATCAAATTATCAAGTTTAACTTATTTTAAAAGTGAGAATATAAACATATATATATATATCGATTTACAATCAATAAAACAAAATAATATGACACAGTTATCATCTTCGATTATTCCAAGCATATTAAAGTACCATTGACCATTAATGTAAAAAAAACCTAACTAAGTCGGTCAACTGGACGCGAATGAGGGACAGACCTGAAATCGAATCCCACGGTATGGGACCAAGTGTTAATGCTGTATACTAAATATCAAGAGGCTGTAATAAGTAAATGCTGAGAAAACTGTGCCCGCCTGCCCTCCAACATTCACCTTCGCACCTGTACAGCCCGGCCAAAAATGTTTGTTAATATACACGTACGAGGGATGATCTAGAAGTACCCGAAATTAAGCCATAAAATTTAATTCAATAATAGATATAAAAAGTTCATTCAACAAACACTGTATTAATGCGTAATATACAACAAAATTTATCTTGTACATGTAACAAACAAATTTTAGTCACCACATGCATATCTAAGCAAAAAGTAATGTGTGGAAGTTCCATACTGAATTTATTGAACGAGTTGAATAAAATTATATTGTGCGAGCCTCTTGAGAGCATTATAATATTTTATTCAACGATTTCAATAAATTCAGTAATGAACCTGCACGAATATAATATTCTATTTATCACATACCCAAAATAAAAACTGTTTAAAATGATGAAGAATATTTTTTTCATTGACACGCCCACAGTGTAACGTTAACATTTACCACGTCTTTACAACACAAATGACGTCACGTCAAAATATATGCACGGCCGTGCATTACCATATTTACGGAGTCGCAAAAGCGGCACGGTTATGTGATAAATGCGCATACTGCAGTGACGTCAAAAACATACTAAAATGCAATCACATGGATGAAACATCAAACTTTGCACAAGTATAAATTTTTAATTAAATGAAGTAAACGTGCATTTTATCAGAATAATAAACAAATTCGGAGTAAGTCTGGATCATCGCTCGTATTGCACTAAATTTGTATTACCATCAAAATATTAGATTGTAAAGGCAATATAGTGGATAACGTGCTGTTATAATCGAAATATTAATCATCTGGTATCGTTATTTGAAGCTTCCTATATTCACAAATCATATCAAATATTTGTTTCTTTATTTATATCTCTACAAACATATACATACTTGGTCAATTTCTATAATAATTCTCAATATATGTTTTTCGAAAATGTTCATAATTATGCAGGACACTTAAACACAAAATGGAACTGATCCTCACTTTATAAATTTTGTATTACAAATCATCTAATATAACTCTTTCACTTGAATATTTACATGTATACATTATCTAAGATTATGAGCTGAAATACACAGCGTAGTTTAAACTATTCTTTGATTTCTTGATACAGTTGTTTCTAAACAAGGTGTCATTCCAAAACTGTACTTTAACGATTTATACAAAATAACACCTCATTAGAATTTATACTAGCTTTCCATTCTTATTAATATCTGTTTAAAAACCAACAATACAATGTTTTTACACCATACGTCCATAACTCGAAGAAGCCATATTTTTTTTCTATAAGACTTCGTTAATTTGGAAACCAGTTTGATAACAGAGTGTTCTGATTACGTAGTGTACACTGTACATATGTGTCGATCTACAATCAATAAACTAAAAACATGTAAATGTAGAAAATTTTTCACTTAGAACGTAAGATATCAGTTATTTTAAGTCATTGAAGTAACACGTTATTCGGAGACAAACAATTTCGGTCCCATATGTTGGATCCGAACAAACTTCAAAAACTTTGAAAACAATAATCGAACAAGTACTACACTGAAATATTTGGCAAAATAGGAAATTGGACTGCATACTCAAAACTGACCAAGAAATTGTATAGATGCTTTTAATCCATTAACCCATTACTTCATATACACGCCTTTTAACGCCTTTTTCACCCCCCCCTTTTTTGTTGTCTCAAATGATGAAAAAATGCCTTATTTAGGCCCCAAACAATTCTTTTTGTTTGAGAAATGTTGTTAAAAAAATTGACCTCTTTTTCGGCTCGGCCCCCCAACCAAAAGATACATCAGTGGTTGCCAGAAGGGGGATGTGCCCCCTTCTGTTTTGGGGGGTTTGAAGGGGGGCGGAGTCCCCCTCATCGCCAAGAAAATTTTGGACTCGTGAGAGGCTGTAAATGACCCCAGATTGATTATAAGGTAACGTGTAACCAACTCTGAAAAGCATTTGACTCTATCTCAATCCATTGAGAAGTTGCAGCACTTTGAAATCAATTTTGATGGAAAAAATCAACGCAAAATAGTGATTTTTGGCAATTTTGAGATGTCCCCTCGTTGCCATGGTAACAGAAAATTTAAGCCTGAGCATGTTGTTGCAAGGACAATGGTCCAGTCAACATTTGTGCCAAGTTTGATTAGTGTTGAAGCAGTTTTTATAGTATTATAGCAATTTGAACTTGTAACGGGAGACTTTTCAATGAAAACAGCCATTTTTCACAAAATGCTTATGAAGTAATGGGTTAAACATCAGATTCTGTCTCTTTCATTCCGTGTATGTATATGTAATAGTCCTTACAACTTGCATAGTCCTTACCCATACCCGAAACAACTTCCGGACTGTCAATACCATATAGTTTTATCAAATCGTTAAATTTCCAGTATTGGTTCCAATTTGGACTACCTACAGTTTTTAACAACTGCATTCTAGAGCTGCCTGATTCCCTGTGTGAGCTAGCAAAGTAATTGCTTATTCTGTCTGCAACAGTTGATTTTCCCTGCAACACTGTACGGCTAAAAGTATTTTTATCGGAAAGATGGCTGGAGGTACCAACAACCGTCTGTTGATAGTTTTGGTCATATACATTTTGACTCCCGTGGTCAGGAGAGAATCCATCATTACCAACATATGAATGTGATGTAACGGTCTCTCCATCCGAACGATAAAAATTTTTGTTCTGACCAAAGCGTTGCCTGTTAGAGCCAGATCCCACGTTGTTTCTTTCTGCTTCAGCATTTCTAGTTTTGCGTCTTTGCGACTCTGCCTTTTGTTCATCAGAGGCCTGTGCCACACCTTTACTCATAATTGCTCCGTCTTTCTTCAATAGTAAAGCAGGCCATACCATATACTCAAACTTCGACCCAGTTGATGTGTAAAACTTGAAGTAATTGCTATCAAACTCATCATTCTTCTTTGGTATATCTCCAAAAACAAGCGGAGGATCTTGCACATTCATAAACCAGCAAAGTTCTACGCAACCCTTAAAAAACTTTAGAACTCCTTCATTACTCAGAAATTTCCGATAATCTTTGTAGCGGAATTTGTTCAAACATTTCTGAAAAAAATAGTAAATATATAACAACCAAAAATGTATATGGCAAATCTTTCCACAGCTTATCAAGGCAGCTAACCTGTTGTCAGCAGGTAGCGACATTTCAGTTATGTTCATGTACAGACATGGTTAAGCAAAAATCGTAAAAGCTAAACATGGCAACATCTTCAAATATCGCCACTGTATGCCATTTCAAGTCCATTATCATGTAAGCATTGATTTTAAGTCTAGTAAATAATGAAGGTATTGAATGAAATACACGCATAAGTCACGATATGAATCAGTGATGAACATGTGACCAGATGACAAATTTCTAAAATTGTGGCTTATTTTTGATGCATGGCATTTTTTTCTAAGCATTGGAGTTTATATTGATATAATAATAATAGCTTGAATTAATTATAATGCCTCATATACCTCAATAACTTCAGGGAGAGATTCTTCTGCTGTAAATCTTGTGAAATCTTTCAATTGTTTGAAAGTATGGGCTGGAAGTCTCTCTCTCTAAATTACAAAACATGGTCACAAAGGCTCATATTTGTGAGAAATGCAAAACGACATAAGTATGCGTGAAGTTTAAGTACGAAACTCTATGTTTTTTTTTAATATAAACCAGATACAATTTATCCTAATATTTTATCAAAATGTTAGCTTTGCATGTAATCTTATTTTAGAAACTGAAGCAACAAATAACTTGGCTTCAGACAAAAATACAAGACTTTAGAAGAATAAATTATTTTTTAAAAGAAAAGTGTCAATGCTTGGTGACACATGACTTGATCACATGACTAGGAACCCTGTATGAAAAGCCGAGCTGTAGATGTTTCAAGTTAAAAGAGATAATTGAGAACCTTGGTGTAATATAAATATAACTGCTTATATTGGCGCTCTACCAAAGCTAATAAGTATGTGTTAAGTGTGTAAAGTAAATCAGCAGTGATGTGGCCCGTTTAAATGCATATGTAACGCTAGGAGGTTTAATCCACGATGAGGCACACATATCTTTATTTAAAGTATATGGAAAAGGCGACTTACTGATCGTTTCATCTTCACTGCCTCTAGCAGTTTCTGTACTTGCTCCTGGGCGATTTTATCACAATCGACTTTTATATCCTGAAAAGAAAAAAAAATCATATTTTTGAGATATTGCCCTTTGTTTTTTTGTCATGCTTTATATATACATGTATATTTTTCATATAGGGTATAACTCAAGAAGTATATAATATAAGTAAATAATGTAAGTGAATTGAACTCATTGCGGAGGATAGCAATGCACGAAATGATAACTACCCTTCATATTGTTTTAATAATTGCCCTCTTTTACTTTTCATACTAAATTATTGTTCGCAGCATAACTCGAAAAAATATGTTAGATATCAACTTCAAATTTAATAGGTGGATATTTCGTATTGTGTAAGAGTGAATTGCACATGAATGATCACTCTGCCCTTTCTGAGTTTTAGTAACTGTTATTGCTTAAATTTTGGTCACATAATAAAATGTATTTGATAAATCAACTTGAAATTTCTAAGGCTGACAGATCTTATTTAACAAAGTAATTAATAATTATTTTTGTGTTATTGTTTTTTTTCATGCTCTATTTTTGAATGGACAAAAATAACTCATAAATCATTTGAGATGCTAGCTTGCAATGTCAGCATACAGGTGCTCCACTTTTTTTAGTCTTTTATCGTTGAAAACAGACAGCACAGAAAAGGGACATAATTCGGCAAATATGCTTAGCAGACATACCTGCTCTGTATAGTCGACACACATTTGAAGCTGGGATTGAAAATCTTCAACTGGTTTTGAGAAAGAGGAATAAATTCCAAATCAAAACAGGGAATAATTAAGAAAAATGGCTTTCAGGATTATCTGCCTCTAAGAAATGCATTTCAAATTTGGTATTAAACAAGAATTCCGAGTTTATAAGTGAATATCTTATCTTTTTGAGAAATGCACTTTAACAGACAAATAAACGATGACATTCAAAATAAAATAAAAGAGAGGCATAACTTTGAAGAAAAATGATAATGTTACCTATTCTTTTGAAATGCATTTAATTTAAAAAATGATTAAGTTTTCCAAGTATAAAGTGATTAACTTTGACAGTTTTTGAGAAAATTACAAAAAGTAAAGTAAAAAGGGGAATAACTTTGCAAAAATGAATTTTAGTATTATCTGCCCTTCTGAAATATTGTAGATTTAAGTGAATAACTTTGATAGTTTCTGAGAAAACGGATCTTAACAAAAAGGTAAACCAGGGCTAAAACTCCATGTTGAAAAAATAGGCATAACTTTGCAATAAATCATTAGGGTAACCTGTCCTTTTGAAATGACGTCCTTTTATGACAATGGACATTTACGCAAAGTTTGAAGTGGATAGTTTTAGATTTTACTTTCTAAGAAAATGGACTTAAATCAAAAGGTAAAACCTATGCATGCGCCAACGAGAATGTCATATCGATAGTCATAAAACTGGAGCTAAAATGTTTACAATACACTTGATTGTTTAGAGTAATTACCGGTTGTTTATCCTTTTTTATATTATTGTCACGATCATTACCTTATTTAAAATATAAACTTGAGCCTTCATAGATCATAATGACGAATAGTGCATTGTGCCATTAATTTTGATGTTATTGTCCCAATAACATAGTCAATAGTTCATACTTTTATCAATTTATAATACATTCATGACTATCATCGAAGCTTTTGTACATGTATTTTAGTAATTATGTGATAAACCTTTAATGATGACTTCTTGGGTATTAATTATATGCCCGAAAGAATTTGGGGCATATTATGTTAAACCCCCTGGCGTCCGTTGGTCTGTCTGACCGTTAGCAATTTGGTTTCCAGAGCATAACTTAAGTTCCATTCGGCCCACAATATATAAACTTCATAGGATGATTCTCCATATTAGGTCGAAGACCCTTACTGATTTTGGGGTCACAAGGTCAAAGGTCAAGTTCACTATTACCTTCAAACTGAAAACAGTTTCCGGAGCATAACTTAAGTTATATTTGGACCACAGTATTCAAACTTAATAGGATAATTGTGCATATTGGGTAGAAGACCCCTATTGATTTTGGGGTCAAAGGTCGAAGTCACTATTTCCATAAAACTGAAAACAGTTTCCGGAGCATATCTTAAGTCCCATTTGGTCCACAATCATCAAACTTCATAGGGTGATTTTCCATATTAGGTAGAAGATCACTATTGATTTTGGGGTCACAAGGTAAAAGCTCAAGGTCACTATTACCTTAATACTGACAACAGTTTCTGGAGCATAACTTACTTCCATTTGGCCCACGATATTCAAACTTCATAGGATGATTGTTCATATTGGGTAGAATATCCCTCTTGATTTTGGGGTTAAAGGTCACTATTACCTTAAAACTGAAAACAATTTCCGGAGCATAATTTAAGTTCCATTCGGCCCACAATATTCAAACTTCATAGGATGATTGTCCATATTGGGTAGAAGACCCCTATATATTTTGGGGTTACCAGGTCAAAGGTCAATGTCACTATTATCTTAAAACTGAAAACGGTTTTTGCTCAATTACTTAAGTATTAATCAACCTACAACTGTAATATTTTATAGGATGAACAGCCATGTCCAATACATGACCCCTATTGATTTTAGGCTCATAAGATAAAGGTCAGGGTCACAATGACCTTTACAGTGAAAATTGTGCTTTCCGGAGCATAACACAAGTTCCATTTGGCTTACGGTGTTCAAACGTCATAGGATGATTGCCTATATTGAATAAAAGATCCATATCTATATTGGGGTCACAAGGTCAAATGTCAAATGACCGTAATATTGTTAAAAGTTTTACAACTGTCAAACTTCATAGGATGATCACATATATTGAGTACATTAATTATATGCCCTAAAAATTTGCTTATATTATGTTATATCCCTGGCATCATTCTGTCCATCTGTTGTAGTAAAATAATTTAATTCCCATGTCTTACAAATGCTTCATCCTTCTAAAAAAAAATCACTTTCGGGCATATAATGCTCCGCCTAGCGGTGCTCTTGTTTTTTATTGTTAAACATCGTTATCTATTTCTAGTATATATCTATCTATGTCACACAACGCTATAATTTAAGGATTAAAATAGAAATAAGAGTTCACCTAATCCTTTTTTGTGTTATCCTTAACATATAATACTGACTGACATTTTTTTCAAACCATACATACGAATTTGTTAACTGTTTTGTGTATGCCTTAAAATGTTATCTGTATGCTAATGCACATTTTATGTTGAACTATATCTTTGTTTTTAAAATCTTATTTCTCGCTCCATGATTCAACCCTTCTTATATTCAACAAAAGTCGCAACATGTACTAAATCACTGTTCAGTTTTTTTGTAATAGACATGTAAATGCAAAATTGATGAACATGTACCTGTAGGATTTGAAGAAGTTTTTCAATGGTTTCTTTTTCCGTCGAATACTTTGTTTGGAATACTTCAAAAGCATATGTCCACTCATTGTCATATAGTTCTGTGTTTTTCTCGGCAATCTTCGTTGGCCTATTTTTATCGCTAAGATCTGCTATATCAGGGTTGTTATCTCCGAGCTTATTTCCCATCATCCGACTTAGTCTACAATTAAGACGAACTTCATTTACTAGTGTCTTTTGACTAAGATGTTGATACGTTTAAATGAAATTACATGTATTTAGTTAAGTAACAATGTCAGAAAATGTGGAAATGTCGCGTGTTTGTGTTTCACCTCAGTCTGTAAAAATAATATTTTTACGACATCAACGTTAAAGGATATTTTGCAAGTCTAAAGTCAATTATTTTTTATGATTTATTGTTACTTTATCAGCTCAATTGAACATCAAATTATAAATTATTATTATACGAACATTTCATTCATCATGTAATAAGAAAGGTTAGACTTCATGAATCTGTGCCAAGATTTTAATAAGGTTTTTATTTGAAATGTTACCAACTTAATGGTATAAAACGTTCGCAGCCAACACTAAATATTTAGGAGGAGATTCCTTCCTGTATCTGATACGTTAAAGAGGTCGTGAGTCAGGTTGTGCAAAAAATTAAATGATATCACAGTATTTAAGTGAGTGACAATTTTTACCCTTTTCAAGTTTATTGTGTTTTTGATCAGTCGGTAAGAATGTTAAATTGAATGATCTATACATATATGGAATTCGACTCAGAAACCAAAATCTTTAAACCAAATCTACTATTATCTATATATTACTAACATATGAGCGCAGTAAATGATATAAATTAGTACTTCTTACCGCGATTTTGATTCAGACAATTCTTTTTCAATCTTAACCATCTCGTCATTTGCCGCTTTGTATCGATTTTGTAATGCAGACAATGGCTCCTTTACAGACGTATATTCTCTTGTAATTTTGTCTCGGTAAAGCTGATCTTCAGCCACTGTTTGCTCAAGATTTTCTATTTTTGCAACCGCCTTTTCATATTCTCGGACGACTTCAGTGTAAGCTTTTTTGTATTTATCGTTTATTTGTTTTGCCTTCTGTAGTTCTTGTTCTGGATCCTTAATTTTCTCATCACTTCTGTTACTTGAGATTCGGTCGTGATGACGGGTCTTAAGGGTCTGATTTTCCATTTTCACCTTTTCAATCTCTTCTTTCAGTTTCAGAGTTTCGCCAGAAAAATAAAATGATATAACTATAAAAACTTTTAACTCCCGCATCGATATAATATACACAAATTATTTCGCCGGGACGGCGAGTGAAAATATGTGGCATTTTATCATGTTGAGTGAAAATATATACCATATTTCATTATCAAAGAAAAATGTTACGAACCCCAATGCTTGCTAGCAACTGCAATTGTACAGCGCGCAGTAATATTGTTTTGCACGCGATATTTAGCGATACATTGTGACGTCACGTTAACAACTCTTTAAACGTCTGTACAGCGTTAATTACTGAATTAAAGATATTGGTGTTCGGAATTATTTTCTTAGTTAGACCATTTTCTATCATTCTAGATAGTTTTCAAAACAAAATTCAACAAAAAGCTGTTTTGTATTTATCAGATTTTTCAAACAAAATGGCGAAAGAAGTCCCTTAAGATAAATATAAGTTTTGACTCCGCCCACTTTCATATTTATATTTCATATTTATTTTTAAAAAAATATGAAATATATTTGACTGATATAGCACCATATTTCATGAGTAAAATTAAATAATAGCGTTATACTATAGGCGCGTCAATGAAAAATGACTCTAATTTCACTTTAAACGGTCTATATTTTGGATATGTGATAAAAAGAATATTAAATTCGTGTAAGTTCATTTCTGAATTTATTGCACTCGTTGAATGAAAAAATATTTTGCTCGCCAGAGGCTCGCATAATATAATTTTATTCAATTCGTATAATTTTATTCAACTCGTGCAATAAATTCAGTATTGAACTTACGCTCATTCAATATCCTCTATATATTAACACAGTTTGACCTTACAAAATGCAAATCTTTTGTAAAAATGCAATTTTGTCTTACCCTTGTTGACAATAACTGCTTCCATTCCCTCATTTCCTGTTTGAGTTCTGGATAAGAATCGGGAGACCTTCGAGTTCTAAGAATAGTTCCTCAATTTTTTGTTTGGGCATTTTCTCCCGTCTAGTATCACCAGAAGAATCAACGTCCATATGCATCTCCTGCTCAGTTGTTTGCGACTGTCTATTGGTTCCTCTCCCATGACGTGCATTTGTGTTCTCGGTGTAAGGTTGTCGTGAAGTAGGACTTTACTAGTCGTCTGTATTACCCCACGGATGTAATATAAATCCGTGATTACCCCAAGTTTGCCTTTTGTTACTTGACGGTATATGCCGTATATACCTGTATCTATAAGAAATAAATATATCGACAGAGTTTTCTATGAAAAAATGAAACATGGTGAGTAATAAAAGCATGACTAGTATGAATTATGAACGGCAAGAATTTAAAGTTCACATATTTTATATAAATTTCGAATAAATGGCATGAATAGTCTTATAATTGCATATTTCGTAATTTGATACATTTTGATGAACGAGGAAATAAAGTAAACGTATTAATGAAAATCACCATATTTTTGTGACGATGGAGAGCTGATTTTTTTAGAGAAAATACGAAGTAGATATCATTCTTAAGACTTGCTGTCAATTTGACTTACTGGAACAATGAATACTATTACTATCATTATGATGACAAGAAATCATCTCAAGGGGCAAAACACTTTGACACAAATGTTTCATTTCCTTAGAATAAGGAAACAAGCTTAGTTTCTTCTCCATCGGTATACAGAAAAATAAGAGTTCAAGTTATCGCAAGAGTTATTATGTTGTACTTCATGTATAAGGTTATACAGACACCACGTACGAGGGGCGTTCAATATATTCTAGACTGTGCTTATAACATATTTGTTAGGCAAACATAATACATAAAAATTACTTGACCGGAAACGGCAGTTTAATATACACTTGTACATGAAATTTCAACAGCGTAAGACAAACTGCGCATAAGGTAATATTACCCGACTTCCAGCGCCCCTGCAGGTCACGATGGTGTTTCCCGACGTCAGCGACGTCACTGGACGTTAGTTTGATTTCTGACGTGTCGTGCATCGCTCATAACTTCTCAATGTAGCGTCCGTTACATTTAATGCATCTCTGACGTCGGTAAATTCACTGATTTAATATGTTTTCATACCTCTTTTGAGGATACATTTTGATAATTTATTTATTTTAGTGGAAAGAAGATATTAAAAATATAATAAAATACCACTGAAAAATGAAAATATGACAATTTATAATTCGGGAGTTTAAAACAACATAATTTGATTAGTGTAACTAAAAATGCAATAAAATAAAATAATCGTATTAAAATAAAACAATAGAGAAATTAAAAAAGAATATAAAAGATCTAAAATTAGCAAACTCGTATTTGTTATTTTTTTTACCAATCTAAAAAGTCCTCTTCTGCTTGATGTGTAAATACAACAACTAACAAGTTGACAGACCGTTTCAATTTATCTCAAACATTCGGTCTTCAAATTTCATAAACAATTTGGTCAAAAAATTCGACTATGAAATTGACATTCTGAGTAACTTTACCGCCTTTTCTTTGACAATACCTAGAACTTGAGAACTTGAGGAAATACGGCGAAATTTAATACATATTATTTTTACTACGTTTACACCTATTCCGTCCCATATATAAAGTGTACACTTACACAGTAGTTAGATTTGTGCTGTTGGGCACGTATTCAATAAAATTAATTTCAGCCGAGGTGATACTTTCTTCCATGAGTCTTTTTCTTATTATTGTACATATTGTATTTATATATAAATGTTTCATTCTAACATTAATCGTCCCTCTGATTTGAAACAAACATTCCTGTGTTATATCTGATCAATGGAATTCTATACCTCACATAGTAAAAAACCATACCTTAACCTACCTTACTGCATAGATCACGGCGTTAATAGGTGTATAGTAATATTTGTCTCATTCACAAATATTAGACTGCACTTAAAAAAAGGGGGGGGGAATTATTTGCATTCCGTCATTAACTATTTTAATCTAAACTATATAACAATTTAATATCTCATTAAATTAAATATTATTGGAGTTGAAGCAAACGTTTTATATCTTACTTGATCATTGCACATCAGGTGTATCCCATGTTTTAGCTAATACAAAAAATATTTTTGGCGGCTAGAGACAAAGGGGTCATACCATGCGCGCGCATCCTCAACTTTCTGTTTTCAACCGGTATTTTGAACAAAGACAAGTCATGTAAAGCAAGCAGAATAGATTTTAATTTAATGTCTTTTGCAAAGAAGATGTTTACTTCTAGTTTTAATATTCCAAATGTAATGACACCAGTCTTCCATTTCTTGTCAGTATTTCGCGTTGAATGCGATTTTGTTTCTGGATAGTGGGTACACCCGGCGTTGAAATGTTACAGATATTGAGAAATTGTCGATTAAACTGAAAGTTTTACACAAATGGAAGTTAATTCGTTATAGAATC
The DNA here is from genome assembly GCF_026571515.1 of Ruditapes philippinarum. Classification (NCBI taxonomy): domain Eukaryota; kingdom Metazoa; phylum Mollusca; class Bivalvia; order Venerida; family Veneridae; genus Ruditapes; species Ruditapes philippinarum. Next base: position 97,240 of record NW_026860883.1, read on the forward strand.
TATTTCACAAATATGTTTTCAATCTTTGTTATTTTTCCTTTGTACGAAAAATATCTTAAAACAAACTTTTTGCAGGAAATAGATAGTATGATACTGCGTACACTATCAAAATAATCAAGATACTGCGTACACATATATATGTTATTGATTCTGCCTGCATTTTCTTCGAAGCAGTTTAAGTTCGTAATGGGATCAATTGGATAACACTGTCAACCAATAAATAAAAAAAAAATAAAACATAAAAAAAGTGAAATTAAAGATAATTAAAATAAAAAAATAAGATTCAAATCTTGTGATTAAGTATGCTCCCTTAATATGTACATCCTAAAAAAGGTTTAAGTTGAATATTTTTCATTAAATTTGTTTACAAATTTATGTAACAATCTTAACTTATAAAAAAGTTCATACACTGCATTTTAAATTAACTTTTTACAGACAAAATTATAGATACAATCATGTAAAGAAATAAATGTATGCCTATTTTTTCGTGAATTCTTCTCCAGACAACATGAAGGACGATCGACAACGTCTAGATGATCTTTACAGATGTGACCTTTAAATAGGCATCTGGGGCGTACCTTGGCTTATTTTGAGTATACGCCGAGTTCAGGTCTTTGGTCGAGACTTATATCAAAGATAGCTCTGTGCTATTACCAGGGATTGTACTACTTAAAAATTGTCTTTAACTATAGTTATGAATGTAACATTAAGTACATGTATTGAATGAAAGAGAAATTACACAGTCTAGCTTGTACACTGGCTAGATGATTCAGAAGTTATTTACTACCGTGTATCAGAAAAACTAACCATAGCCAGGTGTCTCTATTGTTATGAAGATGGGTCTAAGAAGTCTTTATCCTTGTTATTTTTCTTTTTTTCACCATACCCTAACAAAAGATATAATCAAGGAAGACATTATTTAAAAATGATCTGTATGAGGATAATACAAACACAATAGCTTAAATGTTATAGTGTAACAATAAGTTATCGTGTTTAACGCTAAATTGTAGTATCGCGTGGTCATTTAAGTCCATTAAGAATATATATTCTACAGATCATTTTAAATAATATTTTCCTTGATTATATGTCATGTTAGGGTATGGTGAAACAGAAGAAAAATAACAAGGAAAAAGACTTCTTAGACCCATCTTCATAACAATAGAGACACCTGGCTATGTTTGTTTTTCTGATACACAGTGGTAAATAATTTCTAAATCATTTACGCCAATGTACAAGCTAGAATGTTTAATTTCTCTTACATTCAATACATGTACTTTATGTTAATTTTTAAACTATAGATAAAGACAATTATTTAAGTAGTACAATCCCTGGTAATAGCACAGAGCTATCTTTATCTTATAAGTCTCGACCAAAGACCTGAACTTGGCGTATACTCAAAATAATCCAAAGTACGTCCCAGATGCCTTTTCAAATGTCACATCTGTAACGACCATCTAAACGATGTCGATCGTCCTTCATGTTGTTTGGAGAAGAATTCGCGACAAAATAGGCATGCATTTATTTCTATACATGATTGCATCTATAAATTTGACTGTAAAAAGTTAGTTGTTTTAAAATGCAGTGTATGAATTTTTTTTATCAGAGTGTTACATAAATTTGTAAAAGAATTTAATGAAAAATATTAAACTCGAACCCTTTTTTAGGATGAACATTTTAAACATTTTAAGGGAGCATACTTTATCACATTTAATCTTATTTTTTATTTCAACTATCTTTTCATTTTTATTTGGTAGACAGTGTTATCCATTTGATCCCATTACGAACTTAAACTGCTTCGGAGAAAATGCAAGACGAATCAATAACATATATATGTGTACGCAGTATCTTGATTTGAAAGTGCACGCAGTATCATAATGTTTATTGCCTGCAAAAAGTAAGTTTTAAGACATTTTCGTACAAAGGAAAAATAAGAAAGGTTGAAAATATATTTGTGAAATAGATTCTATAATAAATTAACTTCCAGTTGTGTGAAACCTTCAGTTTAATCGACAATTTCTGTAACATTTAAACGCCGGGTGTACGCTCGCGTAATACAGACAAGAAAGGGAAGACTTGTGTCAAGGCATTTGAAATATTAAAACTTCAAATAAGGATATCTTTTTTGCAAAGAAATTAAATTCAAATCTATTCTGATTGCTTTACATAACTTGTTTTTGTTCAAAATATCGGTTGAAAGTGTTCGCGGTATCAGTATTTTGAGGATGCGCGCGCATGGTATGACCCCCTTGGAGATCCTTCAACCACAAGTCCGAAGCATTAACTGTCGTCCATATTTTAAGATTAGTTGCATGGGAACTGTATATCTTTAAAATAAAATAAATTTATACTTATATACAATATGTATAACTTAAACACAGTGGCAATAAGTAAAGTCTAAGATGCACTTTATCATGCAATAAATACTAGTAGTTATAATAACACGTACCCTCCTGGCGTTCTATGACCCTCCATCGTGTGTCGTCTGTCAACAATAACAAAAAGACGGGGAAGAAACTGCTGCAATTTAGAATTTCTGTCTCAACAAGATTTTCATATCTTTACCAACCTATATCTAAAATAAAGAAGTAGAATAACAAACGCTTGATATCTCCAGTCGTAAATTTCAAGATTGTTTAACTGATTATTATAACTACCCATTAGTCAGTCAGTCAACAGAAATTTAAAGTTAAACTAAAAGGCTCGTTGAAAATGTATTCGGGAATTCCGTGAACTGGTCCTTTACTATGAAAATGATATAAGAGTAATTAAATTATCTTCCTTGTTAACAAAAGTATGTGGTTCAATACACATCCTATAGAGCGGACAGTAATTAAGGCCTTATGATTATGCGATGGGAAAAACGTATAGAATTTGAAATTTAATGAACAAAAGCAGATAATTTAAGTCAGTGTAGCACCTGAATCACAAAGACACACTTTGATAAGATGATTTTCACATTCTTTACTATTATAAAAATAATTACTCCACTTTGTCAAAAGCAAACTGTCAATATGATAAAAGAAGTAAACAATATAAAATAAAACTTATATAGGCAAATGGAATGCAAATTTGACGAGAAACAAGTAACATTTTAATAAAAGTTTTACCTTGGTAAACCATCCGAATAAACTTTAAATGTTGTTTTTATATTGTATATTTCTTTGATTTTATTGAAAATATTCGTTTGACACTGTGAAGTAGTTATTTTTTATAATAATTAAATTTGATCACGGCAAATATTCTGTTCGGTTCTGTCATTAACAGAAATAAACTACTTTAATAAAAGGAAGTGAATTGTTTTTCTTTTTCTTTCTTTCCTTTTCATGCTAAGCTTTGGAGATTTAGCATATAGTACTAGATACATAACAATGTCGATCTAATACATTACCAAACTCCTCACTGTGATTACCTCCCTTGGCAGAACTTCACATACTTCGCGTGACCAATGTAAACACGCACGTGACTTCAAAATGGAGGATTCTCCAAACAAAACTGTTTTGGACGAAAATGACTCATTTGTTGCAAAAACAAACGTTTCTACGGTTTGAACAGGAGGAAAGCTGTTGAGATCGAACTTATAACCAGTCAAGTTAAATGAAATATCTGGGCAAAATTTTGAAGATTTTTGTTCGCAATACCTATCTTAAATATTCGGGATATGTAGAATGTGTTTTTCGAAAGTTAATTCAACGTACATTTTCAAACACAGTTGATAAATGTTATTGACATTTCGGATCAGGATCACGAGGTTGGACTGCCTAGGTTCAAACGGATGGCGAACAGTCCAATAAATCCTAAACTACTGGTTGAGACGGACGATGACTCGGTGAGTTCCAAACGTACACAAGTGAGACGATCTCTACATCTTGAACTGCAGGATGACTCAAGCATTGATATTCCACCAACCAGTGATGATTACTGCTATTCATCAGTGCAATCGTTAGAAAAAACAAAGAAGATAGTGTTTACTTTGAACCATCGTAGACTCTGACTTAAGAAAGAAACATCAAGTGTAAAATCAACTGTAGAATGCATGAAAAGTCATCTTGTGGAACCCTGAAACCCGGCAATCCATCAAGTTTGGTGAATGACATTTTTGATGTAATTTTCAATCATAAGGTATTTTGTGTTCTCCTTCATTTTAAAGATTTGTATTCAAATGCTGTACAGTACACTGTATTTCTGCAATATTCAGATTATTGTAGGTATATTGCTGTTTCCAGGGTCAACTATGTCCTATACCAAGGTAAAGTGTCAATCCTGACCTATACGAATGAATTTAAGACGGATCATTAAAAAGGCCACATGTGGCCAGGATTATAATTTTGATTGTATGTTTGGGGAGTGGTTGTTGCTTTTTCACAACACGTTATCATTGGCATCTTCAGTTTTACAGAATGTTTTGGATATTAACAATCATTGACAGAATGAGGTAAGTAAAATTAAGAAAGTCAAATGAAGTAAGTAAAGTATTTACATGTATAGTTATAGGCTCCACTTTTAGATATGAAATATAAAAATGAATTTAAGACAGATCATAACATAGGCCACATGTGACCAGGATAATTATTTTGTATAAAAATTGTCCAAAAAATGGAAATCAAAGAGAAAAAATATACATCATACGAAATTACAAGTTTAATAACCAGATAGTTCAGTCGGTAGAGCAGCCTAGACTTTATATAGACATGGTTATAGGAAGGCCTCAGATTCAAGTCCTGATCTGGTTGTTACTTGTATTATTCTTTGATATATATATCTATCAATTTTAACTAAATCTTTTTCTAGTTGGGTGGTTCCAATATTCCTACTTGAATAATGTTGAATCACCCTTAAGATATGTTGCCTGCTTTTTAAATTTGTCTTTTGACGTCTTATCTGTGATACGCTGGCTTCATAACCTCTGATCCCCTTTCAAAATTCCATTTTATTTAGTTCCGCCCATTGTTTTCTCGTTTAGGGCACACGCTTTTTATTACTTGGGGACCATACGCCGCTTTTCATGGAATGGCACGGAAGTGTCACATTGAAGGTTCCATGATAACCGCCGTATGAACACATCTGCGGATGTTTCTAAATTCAAAATTTTACTATTCCATGTTTCAAATGTTTAAATGTTGAATTCTGCTTAAGCCGGTGCTAGGGGGCGTGGACGGTAACTTGCACTTTCCAGTACCGTCCATGAACAGGCTCAATCAAACCGAGCCTGCAACATTTTCAATTTTTTGTGTTGAGCTTTCTTTAGGGATTCTGTATTTATCTATTTTATGATCACATCCGTGTTATTTGTGCCGTGTGGCGGCTGTAAAAAGTCTCCCCGTACATTTAATCAATGATGTTATATTTCCGATCCTTGAAGATCGTTCAGCACGACATTATTGTTGTCCTTGTGGTATTTTTACTTTAAACTTTTCGGCATTTTCTAGTTGGGTGGTTCCAATATTCCTACTTGAATAATGTTGAATCACCCTTAGGATATGTTGCCTGCTTTTTAAATTTGTCTTTTGACGTCTTATCTGTGATACGCAGGCTTCATAACCTCTGATCCCCTTTCAAAATTCCATTTTATTTAGTTCCGCTCATTGTTTTCTCGTTTAGGGCACACGCTCTTTATTACTTGGGGACCATACGCCGCTTTTCATGGAATGGCACGGAAGTGTCACATTGAAGGTTCCATGATAACCGCCGTATGAACACATCTGCGGATGTTTCTAAATTCAAAATTTTACTATTTCATGTTTAAATGTTGAATTCTGCTTAAGCCGGTGCTAGGGGGCGTGGACGGTAACTTGCACTTTCCAGTACCGTCCATGAACAGGCTCAATCAAACCGAGCCTGCAACATTTTCAATTTTGTCGTGTTGAGCTTTCTTTAGGGATTCTGTATTTATCTATTTTCTAAATTTTCATACCAAATTTATATATTTGTGTGTAATTTTATTTGTTTGTTTTTCTTACTTTTTTCTCACTTCTGTTGTAAATCAGAATTTCTAACTATTCTCAGGAATTTTATATTATAAATGTTTGATTTTGTCGGAAGGAATGTTGCAAATGTTGTAAAAACTTTTAGCCCAATCCATTTGCACTTTACTTCTATGTACATTTGTTTTTGTGTTATTCATATTTTACAGTAAAGTGTTAATTTAAATCAATGACATCAACAGGTTGTTGAGAGAAAGATGTTGACTGTAATTAGAGACATGTGATCAACTTAATCATCTAGAAATGTGGCATTTTCAAGTGAACTGTCCAGCTACAGAAGTTTAACTGGTCTTTCAATTTGTTTGATGACCAGCTGCTGAATGAAATCATTCTCTAAATTTCTCAAAGGTACACAGTTAGTATTCAGGAATATAAAATCCATTACAAGCTTTAAATGACATAGCCTTAGGTTATAAACAGAAATAGAGTTAAATGTCAAACTTTAAGTCTGACATTAAAACAGCATGCCTTCAGGTACCATCTTATTTTGGTTGAAATTTTGAAAATGCATTTTAAAATAAAATATTGTCAAGTGAACAAAGAAGGTAATTTATACATTGCAAACAACACTGACAATCCACATAATTTACCAAAATAATTAAGGTCAGGATATGTTACATTAACCTTTACTGAGGTAGTGATGCAGTAGAAATCTGGTGATAAATTCAACGAAATCAGTCATGTCAATTATTTATTGAAATTTTATTACTTCTCTTAAAATCTTTGTACTAAAAAGGATTGTTACTAAAATGTTCATGAAGAAATTAATTGCTTTCCATTATAAAGCAGTACGGGTAGAGTGTTACTTGTAATGCAGTGTTTTTGCAGTATAAGTAATTAAAATTTATTCATGTTTGACATAAAAAGTCATGGTCATTTGTGTAATCTTCATACTTAATATGCTTGTCCAAAGCATAACTTGGTCAATATAAGTTGGATTTACTCCAGACTTGGTATGCATTTGTATAAACTCAGACTTTCATTGTCAGTTGATGTATCTATAAAGTACAAGGAAAGGAGAAGTGGCTTTAATATGAATTCATACTGAATTAAAATTGTTTCTATAATAGTTTTAATGCAGAATATATCATAGGTGTACATAGTAATTTCTTTCACTTAAGCTTAAATGTAGCATAACATATGTTGTATGTGTTTTTTTTTTAACTACTTAGTTTCACTTGTGTTATCACTTAGATAATTTTTGAATGAGCTAAAATGTGTTAATGCTACCACCTTTTTGGAATCCCATTTTTGTTGGATGTCTTTGCAACAATATCTTCTAGTACTGGAGAACCAACATAACAGAAAATTGCTCTAATAGCAGCAGCATACGCCATCTTGAAGAACTCAAGGTTAGAGAAACTTTTAGCCTGGCACAGACTTACTACCATAACTGTTACAAAAAAGGCATTTAGATGACTCAGTAAGTTATTTGTACATTATCATCTTGATAACGGGTTTACTTTTCTTTGAAATCCCAACATCCTATTTTAACTTAACATTTGAGGGGGGGGGGGGAGAATTAAATTGCTTTAAATGCAGATAATTTTTGGGGGTGGGGTATTTTTTGGGTTTTTTTTGTTTTCAAAAAATTTTTAAACCCCAAATACTATATTCTATTTTCCCTTTTTCTTATTTTCTTGTATTTACGGGAAAATTTTATTGTAAGTTTCTTTAAAAATAATAAAATATGTTTCGTATTACATATTTTTTGGGGTTTTTGCTATTTCCCTTTAATTACCCATTTTAAAGATAAAATTGATTTGGGTGACCAAAACTAAAATTTGGTTAAATAAAACAAAATTAAATTTGTGCCTGCCATATATCCATTTGCTAAGTTTAAATTTTGGCAAATTTTGGATCAGGGTTTTGGAAACAATAGCGGGTGCTGTTTGAGCTTTTTTTGCACCCCAAAAAAAAGGTAAAAAACATGTTTTTTTCAGGCTTTGGACAACTATAAAAACTTTTTGGGTTTTTGTTTTGTTTTCCCCCAAACAAAGATAGAGAAAACAAACCCCTTTAAAAAAAACCCCAAACACGGAAAAAATTGGGTAAAATGTTGCAGGCTGGGTTTAAATTAAACCCCGTTCATGGACGGAAATTTGGAAATTGCAAGAACCCGCAAGGGGCCCCTAGCAGGGGCTTAGGCATAATTCAAAAATAAAAAACGAAAATGGTAAAACTTTTAAAATTTTAGAAACATAAAATTTTTCATAGGGCCCGGTAATCATGGAACTTCAATGTGACACGTAGTGCCTTTTCCATGAAAAGCGCGTATGGCCCCAAAAGGGAAAAAATGCTGTCCCTAAACGGGGGAAAACCATGGGGGAACTAAAAAAAATTTGGAATTTGAAAGGGGATCTGAGGTTATGAACCCGGGAAATATCAAGAAAAACCCGTCAAAAAAAATTTTAAAAACCCAGGCAACATATCCTAAGGGGATTAAAAACAGTTTTCAAGTGGGAATACTGGAACCCCCCAAAGGGTTAAAAAAGGCCCAATTTTACAAAAAACAAAAAAATTTACTACTACATAAAGACTTGGTCTAAAAATCCCTTGTCTGGGGAAATTTGGGGTTTGGGAAATAGTTTATAACCCTAAAGGGGTTGGAGGGGAAAATCTAGGGCCATCATGGCCCTCTTGTTTATGTTAGAGTTGGTCACAAATAATTAGATAAAAACAATAAAGATCTTCACTTGTTTGCCTCAAACATAACCTTCAGCAGAATTGCCCAACCGCATATGTACAGTCTTTGTGAAAACAGCATTCCTTTCTCAAATCTAAATTCAGATTTATTCCTGCCACATGGCCATTACACTACCACACTGATGATCAGCTATACAGTTCTTCTAGGTTAATATGTATTAAATGCAATAAACATGAATTTGAACTTGCTTAAATTCTGACAACAGTTACTTATGATATTACTTCTTATTCTTAAGTATCTATCATTTACTGATATTGTTAAGAAAAACTGCCTGGAAATATATCTGATGTCATTGTTTCCTTTAAAAGGCCCTTCTTTGAATTAGGAAATATTGTAAGGTGATATTCCTTAGTGTGTGTTTTTGTCTCTGTTTTTATTCTTGTTTTACTGGATTATTGTTATCCGATAATTCTTCATTATTTCTTTTGCATTTTAAACTGAATAACTTGTCTGTAATACTGAATTGTTTAATTTATAAAATTTAAAATTAATGTTCAAACTGTTATAATTACTATATTGTTACATGTAGGAAGTATGTAACACTGTTATAAATTTCACATTGTTTATACAGGAAGGGTGCTTCCAGAGTTAAAACCATTTACATGGATGAAATCAGTGTTGCCTGCCAGCATTAAACACCTGTATCAGCAGCAGGTGGCTGTAAAGTCCAAAGTGTACCAGTTACTAATTATGTTTAAGAATGAAGCTAAACATGAGGACTGTGTTGATAAATTTGATTGTTATGAGGACATTTTTAAAGGATTATTCCGTAAAATGGCCTTTGGTATGGTTTATTGTTTTGATGTTTTTATTTATAACCTCTTTAAAAGTTGCTGAGAAAAAGCTTTGAATAGTAATGGCTGGCACAGAGCGTCCTCTGCGATTTCAGAAATTCTTCAAACTGAATAAAATAAAAGATTTTTTAATTGTAAATGAAACAAAATTATAAATTGTTTGTTTGGGTATAAAAAATTTTCAGTACGGGAAATAAATTTTATTGTTTAAAGCCAGGGGAAAGGCACTTTTAGGTTTTGCTTTTCTAAAATTTTGCTATTTCTCTCTTTTAAAATTTTGGTTTCCCCAAATTTATCAAGGAAATTTTGAATAATATATTTTAAGGAAAATTAAAAAATTCTTTTTTGGAAAAATAAAAATCAACAAAACACACAAAGACGTTTAGACCCTTAAAGAAAATTAAGCAGAAATAACCCTTAAATGGGTGTCTATTTTTGTTAAAAATAATAGCCTTTGGGGTTAAAATTTGGGGCCCCCCAAAGGGAAGTTTTTTTGTTTTTTCCTTTTTATGTAATTGTAAAAGTTTTTAAAAAAACCCATCTAAAAAAAACCAAAGACTAGGGTTTTTTTAAGGGATAAAACCCCATAAAACATCTGCTGTGAGGGGTCTTTCCAAGGGTTTGTTAAAAAATAAAACCCTTGGGGGGTCAAAAATTTTGGGCCCGTTTCTTTCTTTGTTTTTCCTTTTATTTCCTTATATGACCCACATTTTTTAAACCTTTGATGTTTCCCTTAGAAAAGAAAACAGTAAGTTTTTACAAGTTGCAATTTTTCAGATATAATAAAACTTTTTTGATTATAGTTTAAATTTAAATTTTTCATATCTGTTTTTGGGTTTAAAGGGTTTACAAATTACCTTTCCCTTTTCCCAAATGGAGAGTTTCTATATTAAAAGGGTAAAGCGATTTCAGGGGCCCAATCATGACCCTCTTGTTAACTTTGAGTTTTTTAAAAATTTAACATTTTTTTCCCCACCCCGGAATTTTATTATATTAAAAAAGTTTGAAGAAAGCGGAAAAATTTAACTTAAAAATAAATTTCAACAGACTTTAAAATTAAGTTATTTTGGGTTTAACATTTTTAGTGTATGCCATTTTTAAAAGTGAAACAATTTGTTCGCGTTCCCTTTTTTGTTGTGTTTTCCCTTTAGGGTATTACCTGAACAGAAAACAAGGGATCATCAGTACTCCAGCAGAAAATGAAGGTTTTTTAAATGATTGTGGTTTTTTTAAGGGGCAACGAAACGGACACCCGGGGGGCTCCGGCTGAGTTAACAAAAGGGGAAATATCATCCCAATTTTTAAATTTCAAAATTTTCAGAAAAAGGGTGACATGCTCCCAAAGGGTTTAAAACCAAAATTTACAAATAAAACTATACGCATATTTCTTCTAAGTTAATTACTTTATTAAAGAACGCAACTGAATAAAATCTATGGCAACTGAATAAATAACTATCTCATTGTATTGTTCACTATATGCACAATGTATTACAGTATCGCAGACATTTTAAATTATGAAATCTGACATTGACGTTGTTTCTAGATTTACTTCTTGTGTTAAGATAAATTGAGAAAATTTAAACCTTTTAACAGGTTCAAACAGTCTCCTTCAGAAATACAAGGTTGTAGTAGGTGGAGATCAGCTGAAAAAAGTACGTTTGGAGGAAGCAAAACAGCTCCGTTCACTATCCACATCTCAAAAAAAAGATTTGATAATCTAAATCCAATTGTAATTGAATTATGGCATGCTATGCAAGATTTTCTGGAGGTAAGTAACTGAATAATAATTTAAATTTAGTTGCTTGAAGAATTGATAGTAAACTAATTTTCAAAACTACCTGTATATGGTATAGAATAGTATGGTGAGGGATATAGGACTGTTATGTTCCTCTCGATTTCCTTAGGCCCAGCAGTGGGTTGGGTTAATAGAAAAAATTTATTTGCTGCTTTTACAAAATTCCATAAATTCATAAGTCCTTAAACAAGAGATGTCGACAGGACAGCAACGCTCGACTTTTCTTAGTGCTTGATAGTAAAAGAGCCTTGATAATGTAAAATTTTTCTAAGTTTACAAAAGGGCAATTATTTTCTTTTAATCTATGTAACAATTTAAGGCCTTGGAGAAACTCCTATTATGCTCTCAACGAAGAGTATTAAATTTCAATTTGTTTCAAAGCCAGATGTCAATAGAGTATGAAAATATCTGAGGTGGTATGCAAACATGAATGTAAGTTCCAAGTTGAAAAAGGGGCATTAATCTGTCTAAATGTTTCATAGAGTTACCTCCTCCTGTCTACAGGTTGGGGTCATGATGGTGCACAAGTTTGCAAAGTTTCAAAAGCGTTATGTCAATGGACTTTGAAAATATTTGAGGTATTACAAAAACATAAACATAAGTGGTTACGCCGATGCCGACGCTTGGATGACTACAATAGCTCTACTTATTCTTATCGAAAAAACCGAGCTAAAATGATCTACTGTTGATGTTTTTTACTTTCAAGGTTAGATGTTGTAAATACTTCTGGTATCCATATAAAAAAGCTTCAATATTTGTTGGCAATGTAAACATTAAGGAATTAATGTTAATTTTATTCTTTTTTGTTAAAGTTTAAGAGGGATAATTGGCTCTATTTCACTGGAGTCCTCAGAATGTATGTAGTATGTAGCCCTAAATCTGTCCATCATCTTGGAACACTTTACCATTTTAAAAGCCAACTACAGCGCAACAGATGTAACAGGAAAGTTAAAGGGGTTAACCATCACGACGGGTTTCATTATGCTTTTTGGTAAACACATGGTTATTGAAGCAGTTTCTTGAATACTTCGAAGGGGTTTTAGAGTGGGCTTTTATCAACCTCAGAGGGGAAATGACAGCAACATTGAAACCAGACCTGGTGCAGGAGAATTCTGTAAGGAATGAAAAAGATCTGATAAGAAGCCTAGGAGCTGATAAGACTTAAAAAGCAAATTCCCGGTGTACAAAAGTTTATTCCTCTGTGTCATTGAAAAAGAAAAACAACACGGCACCATACCCCAAAAGCTGAGAAAGACGAAAAATAAGTAAATCCCTCCGCTCATCTCGACCTTTTCGCAAGGTTGAAAAAAGAAAATGTTAAGGTTTTCCAAATATACATGCAATTCCTTTACATAAATTGACAAAGCTGACTTTAAGTGTAGGATGAACAAGTTATAGAGCGACTTTATTGGGGACAAAATGTAGAGAGAACAGAAAATGACTCTTCAGACAGTGATGAATCTGAGTAAGAGGGGACATTTTTTAAATATGTCAGTGTGGAACAGTGACATGCATAACATATTTATGGAACTCTCAGATTCTTAATGGAAAGAAAAGTGTTTGATTTTAATTATATAATTATTATTAGTATTTATTGGCTAAATACCGTAATGCCAAATTTTTCACTTCAGTGTTGTTATATTTTTCTGGTCCTTCGGGATCATTGATGCCAGCACTATTAAGTGTTGATAATTGAGTACCGCTCAAGCCGGTGCTAGGGGCGTGAGGGATGTTGCAGGTATTCATTATCCCTCATGTACAGACTCAATCACACCGAGTCTGCAATTCTCTTGTAATTTTGTTGTGATTAATGCTTCCGATGGATCAATTTGTTTCCAGATTTTTATATTTTACAACAGCAGGTGTCAAGTGCTGTGTGGCAGCTGTTAAAAGTTGCCCTGTACTTCACTTCAGTGTTGTTATATTTTTCTGGTTCATCGGGATCATTGATGCCAGCACTATTAAGTGTTGAGAATTGAGTACCGCTCAAGCCGGTGCAAGGGGGCGTGAGGGATGTTGCAGGTATTCATTATCCCTTATGTACAGACTCAATCAAACCGAGTCTGCAATTCTCTTGTAATTTTGTGGTGATTAATGCTTCCGATGGATCAATTTGTTTCCAGATTTTTATACTTTACAACAGCAGGTGTCAAGTGCTGTGTGGCAGCTGTTAAAAGTTGCCCCGTACTTCACTTCAGTGTTGAGGGATGTTGCACTTATTCATTATCTCTCATGTACAGACTCAATCAAACCGAGTCTGCAATTCTTATGTAATTTTGTTGTGATTAATGCTTCCGAGAGATCACTTTGTTTCCAGAATTTTGTTATATTTTTCTGGTTCAGCGGGATCATTGATGCCAGCACTATTAAGTGTTGAGAATTGAGTACCGCTCAAGCCGGTGCAAGGGGGCGTGAGGGATGTTGCAGGTATTCATTATCCCTCATGTACAGACTCAATTAAACCGAGTCTGCAATTCTCTTGTAATTGTGTTGTGATTAATGCTTCCGAGGGATCACTTTGTTTCCAGTTTTTTTTTAGAATCAAACACAAAAATGAATACAAATGTAAAAGTAAAAATATGATAAACAAGATCAACAAGGAAAGGCGGCGTTCAATGAACGCAGTCCCCATATGACCCAGCAACAAGAACCAGTGGCAAGGAGCCCAGGTGGACCCCAAACAAAAACAGGACAGGGCACAAGACAGAGCACGGACAGATTAATCACTAAATGATAAATAAGTTGTAACTGATTAGGAATTCAAAGAAAATAAATAAATGATTAAATAATAGGCCCACAAAATTAAAGGGCACAGGGAAAGGGGACAGGAGACCGGGGGAAGAGGTGGGGGTTTAATCAAAGAAATAAAAACTAGGGGTAAAGGGGGGGGGGAAGATACTTACCGTAGACGAGAAAACAACAAGGACACAAGCAAAAGTGTCACCAAACCAGTATGAAACAACATAGACATACATCTGAGGAACACAGAGGGGCGCGCCTTGGAACGGTCAGCAGCATAATAATGACTGCAGGGGAGTTTAAACCGGTTAATGGTAAGTAAAACACCAAAATGATCATGTAGAAACATATAAAAAGTAAACCCAATGACCCTAACAAAAGTACTCAATGTCCTAAAGGAAGACAGAGCAACAAAGAAAATCACCTACAAGGGCCCGACGAAGCAAGGCAGAAGACGAACATCAAGACAATTCAGTCCCAAAGGGCTTTAAGAACTATCATTCATAGAGTCTCCCACTTGGTCCGTCAGATGTAATTAAAAGAGGAAAGCGTAGTGTCCAACTGTAAAAGGGTTGAACACTAAACATGCAGTATGTCTTAAAATAATAGGGTCATAATCTCTTTTAATAAAACGTTTAATGATTTTAGTAAAAACAGCAGAAAAATTACCATGACCCAAAATCTTACGAAGTTTGTAAATCAAGTCGATATCATCATACATCATGTTAAAAAGTAACAAAATTAGAGAAATTCAACAGAACTATATTTCAAAATTAATGGTGTGACGTCATGATGTGATGACATCATAAAATGTCATACTGTACCATATATAAAACAAATTTATTGCTTTTGACATAAATTCAAACAAGAAACTGAAGTTGATCATCACTTGGGGACCCTAAAAAGTTTTAGCCAAACAAATTTTTTAATTTCTTTTTCTATTTGAAGGGCAAATTTTACATGTAACATTTAATTTTCAATTGGAATTATCCCTTTTTTTTTAAAAATTCCCCCAAAATTTCATCGCTTACAAAGTTTTAAAATAAACCCCAAAAGTAAAAACTTTTGGAAAAAAACAAAAAGAGCAATACAATTAAACCCCAAACCCCCGCCCCTTTAAAATACAAATTTTCCAAAATCATTTTTTTTTAGATAATTGGTTAATAATGAACCCCCCCCATTTTAAAAGCCCCTTTTAAATAAACCCCCCTTCCCGAATTAAACCCCCCTATCAATAAAAAGGTCATCGTCAATTTCTTTCCCTTGGTACCATTAATAGAAAAACCATTTTCCCCAAGAAGGGCAAAAAAACCCCATGTAACATGAATTTCAAGGATTATGTTTTTTTTTTTTATTTCATGCTTTCCAGAGTTTTTACCTGTAATTTTATCAGATGATTATATTCTAATTAACCACCAGTGAAAAAATTATAATATAAAATTGTCACTGTAGCCGGACTACATCTGAATGTGGATGAGAAGAATATCATAACTACATGAAATAACAGGCAAAAGAAATTTTGTCATGTAAATTAGGAAAATTACCTTAATTAGGAAAAGCAAGTCGATATCATCATACATCATGTTAAAATGTGACAAAATTAGAGAAATTTAATAGAACTATATTTCAAAATTATGGTGTGACGTCATGATGTGATGACATCATTAAAGAGGAATGCGTGACGTTACGCGGCAAAATTGATTAGAAAATACTTAAAATCACTTAAAAAGCATGAAATAAAAAGAAAATTTGTTTGCTTTGCGTGTAAGATTGAAATATATTTTATTCGTGACCACCAGCTATTCTATTTTCACTTGTGGCTACACCACTCGTGAAAATATTGCATCTGGTATTCACTCAGTGAAATATATATCAATCTTACATGCAAAGCAAACAAATATCCTCTATATATCACAAATGCATGTCATATACATGTAACATCAAAATACAGTATAAGATAGTTTTGAATTCAAACAAAAGAAGTTATTGCAATACAATAAAACTAAAGAACTTGAACATAAACCCCGCACGTTAATTAAACAACCCAGTTTATTAAAACATGGCGGCATTTCAACGTTGATTATCACCTTATGGCACAACTAAGACATGTATTAATGTCTTTAATACACTTGGTAGATTTAAAAGTAGCATTAACAAAAAAAAAATACTTTGAAATTTCTTTTGTTGAAATGAACTGTCTGCTGAAGTACAGTAACTTCTACATAGTTTTTTACTTTTTTTTACACTACTGTAGAATCTACTTATAGAATCTAGAAGCCAGTTTTATTTTCATTTTTTCGGAATGAATTTGTCGTAGATCTATTATTTCTCTAAATTTCAATAGTAATAAAACTGTGTGTGTACGAAATACGTTTCAGCTCTCATAATAAAATAAAGCGAAACATACTTTCACTTTAATAGTTAACTGTTTGATGACGTAAAATGTGACGTCATTGTTTCAGTTTGTGCACTTGCACTTGTTCAGAAGGCTGATAACAAGTTTTCGACCCCGGGCTGCAAACTCATAATAGGTCACGTGACACTCATAATAAGTTGAAATCATAGGCGATTTTGTTACAGTGTATTAATGAAAGATAATATTCATTAAATGAACAGTTTATAGATCGGACAATAAAATGACCAATTTTATTACAGAATACTTAAAAAAATTAGCACAAAAAACGATCAGATACAGGACTTTTATCATATTTTAAAGTACATACATGTATCTCTAATTGCATTACAATTAATAAGGCCAACAAGAGAATACGAAATCTCGGAACTTAACTAGGGAATATCAGTATTATTTTCTAGAAAGTTATGTATTGAGTTATGATACAAGTAACGAGTTTATAGCATCTTTGATTATCCCAACAAATATGAAGTATGTATCGAAACAGAATACAGTTTGCCTTTGTTTTCACACTGACAAAACACCAAGTTTTCACAAGTATAGATACATGAATTTACGTTCATTACATCAAATTTACCTTCTAATTCAAACAGAACAAGTTCTTCTTTCACACAGAAAGAACAACAACTCTCTTTAGGAATATTGTCTGACTTTGTAAAACCAAATGGTGCAAGAAGCATTTCACGAAGACATTTATTGTTATTTTTGCAAAACTCAAGTATATCCTCCTGAATTCCTAGAATGTTCTTTGCTACATCTCTGTTGTTATAATAATTTGCTATTCTGACCTCTTCTACCTGCTCGGCCTATATCATGTAGATCTTGGGACATATTCCGAGGGGGTCTAGCATGGGTTACCCTTTAAACACTTGGGGGATCAAATCCCATACCAGCCACAGAAGATGTAAGCACAAGTCTAATTCGTGTTTTTTTCTGATCTAAGATCTTCAATGGTAGTTTGTATAACAGTCTTGTCTTGAATATAGTACTGCCTAGCTGGAGGTTGTAATGTCAACTGTCCCAAACAGGTGCTTAAGATAAGCTGCAGATATACTAATGTAATATAGGGTCATAACCATTAATGTAATTGGATATGTAGTTGGGAATCAATGAAGACTTTCACGTTCTTTTTTAAAAATATCTTCATAAATTTCCATTGAATCTGTACTTAATTTTAATGACTCTTTCTAAATAAATATTGCTTCGATCAGGACTGTCTTGAACTAAGACTGGATTTTTCAAGCTCAGCAATTCTGGAAGTTTTTTCAAATGTTTTCTGGTTAATATTCCACTTAATGCAAGGAATGGTATGTTCTCAAATATTGCAGGAAGGGTGCTCAATTTGCTAAATGCTGTTCGAAATTCTCGTCCCCTGCAATTACATGAAATTAGTGACTATATTATTACTAAATTATCTCACTGAAGTTATTCATGCAAATTTTAACTGTAAAAGTGAAAGAAGTTTTAAGCATGAATTGCTTAATTTCATTATGAGAGTTGAAGAATATTTCGTACACATACAGTTTTATTACTATTGAAATTTATAGAAATGATACGACAAATTCATTAAAAAAATGAAAAAAAAAACTTGCTTCCAGATTCTACAGTAGTGTACTTTGAACATACAAAAAGAAAACAACTCTGTACTGTAGAAGTTACTTTACAGAAGAAATGCAGACAGGAATTTCAACGAAAGAAATTTCAAAGTATTATTTAGGGAAATGCTACTATTAGATCTACCAGGTGTATCAAAGACATTAATACACGTCTTAGTTGTGCCAGAAGGTGATAATGGGCCCTGAAATGAATAATTTCCCCGGGCTGAAGCCAGTGGCCATTATTCATTTTGAGGGCAAATTATCACCTTCCGGCCCTACTCTGCCATGTATTATTCTCTTATGATTAAAGTTGGCAGTTGTAATTTGACGTGATATGTAGAATAAAATCATTACATAATGACCAGTCTGCAACAACCAATCAAGTTCCCAGATTATACGAGAAATAATCTAATACATCCAGAGATTACATGTCTGTTTATAGAAATAAAACAATCTTTGTACTGAGCATCGTTTTTTGTATTCTTTGTTCAAAACAGACAGATTTTTCTTGTGTGTAGGACTTAACATTACTATGAGGAAATGTATATTAAAATCCATTCACGCCAGTTTAGTCCTAAGCCCCACAGTAAAACATATAACAGGAACATTTGGTATCAAATCTCCAAATGACATAGCTTTTGCATAAATTTTACACACCATTCTTCAACAATATGGCACTTATCAATAACAACTGCAGCAACATTTTTCAGGACACACAGAATCAATAAATTGAACATTTTATATACATATATTCAAATTTAATGAACAGTTTTGTATTTTCAATCTTTTGGCTTTTCATTATATTCCAAAATAAACCATCGAGTGTATAGTGTATTTGTATGCGAACTTTATATATAAAATAGTAAAGGTGATATCGCGACTTCGTACCTTTAGTGGTGGAAAATAGAAAAATAAACAAAGCAGCAAGTTACATGGCAACACCCATGTTTATATATTTCTCTGCAATAATAGGCCGAATTAACGTGTGGATGTTTAAGGAAAACTTAATGTTATATAAACTTAATGTTATAAATATGTGAAAATTGTGCCGGCGATCACCAACTGGCTAGCCCTACCATCAACAAGATATGAAACTTCAAGTCAACGTTGAAATGCCGCTATGTTTTAATAAACTGGGTTGTTTGATTAACTTGCGGGGTTTATGTTTTTCAAATTAACCGCTTCTGAAAATGGAAAGGAAATTGCGCCGCCAATTATATAAAAATAGAATATAAATTCATTATATTAAAACTAAGTTTTTAGTTTTAATGTAAAATCGCTCTGTAATTATTCTTGTGTACTTTGTATGATATATTATGTAATCAATTTATTGAAAATAAATATTGTTTAAACCAATTCATTATATTAGTTTCTCATCAATAAACGATCATGATAATTTAATTTTAAGATCTTCTCCTTCATTTATCAAAATCAATTTTATTTCTTTAAAGGTACCTATAACATCAACTCGATTTAGTGTGTTTTTTTATAAATAATTGTGAGAATCAATAATACCGGAAATAAACAGCTTTACAAATAAGTATTATGAATACATATCATTCTTTAAATTAAGTGTTTTATGGAACATTTGCTTTGCTACAAATAAGATTCAATTTATTTTAAATTTAGAGAGAAGTGAATGAAACAATTTCAAAGACATTATCTTTATATGCAGTACCAAACTGCTAAGTGTGCGTATAAGCTTGTGAGATTGTGAACAGTCTAGAGTTTCCTGCCAGAATAAAAAAATGTAAACATTGAAATCTTGACAGATACTATTTAACAATTAGAAAGACCAAGCCATCACAATCCAATGAAATGGTAATATTTAGTAAAATAGATATAGTGTTAAATGATACATGTATGTGTATTTTTATTATAGCGAGCTCGAAGTGCTGGCCCGAATGACCTGCTCGCAAAGCGAGCTTTACAGTAATAATTTTCAGGAGTTACTTGCTTCGCCTCGGACAATTTGTTGTTTATCCTAGCAAACTGTCTTCTTACGTCTGTAAGAAGTCACTTTCGAAGAAAAACTCGTACTGTATCCATTACATATATCTAAAATCGTTTCTTTTTTGTTTTCTTTCTTTTACATAACTAATTCTTTAACAAAATTTGTCCACTTTGGTGAAATACACTCTTTTAAACGACATGGTTACACTTTTGCAATGTATATTGAGTGGTGTTAGGCAATAATAAACTTTTGAAGTCTCTTTCACGAGAGGTAAGGTTGAGTAAACAAAATGAATTCCACTTTGCACATTTTGAGTTACTGTTATTCTACTCCAACGTTTCTTGAGGTGACCTTTCGTGAGTTTGAGTCGAGAATACGTATCGTTTCTGAATACGGGACTAAATTTCTTAATACCTCAGATTACGCACACTTCTCTACAAAAATAAAACACAGTTATAAAGTGCATTATTATGTATAACCGTGACCATAGACAAAAACACAAAGTTTACTGAACTGTACCAGACTTTAGGCTGGAAAAGGATAGGTTATGTGTAAACGAGATATGGCTTTCACTTAAGAAAAGGTTTTGTCTGGGGCATGAACGTACTTGTCTATAAACATTGTGATCCTTTTTTTTCTGAACGCAAGTTGGTGCTACGACACACTGCCTGTATAAACCTTAAAAAAGTTTGTCAAGATTTAATATTTTCTGTGTAAAACACATGTATGTTATATTGGCGATGAACAATTTTACATAATTATCTACTTAGTCAATGTTACATATTGAATTGACTTGACTATAGTTCGAAGATGCGATGATTTCATTTTTTTTGTATTAACATAATAAATTAGAAAGCAAATACCAATCAATCAATTATGGGTGTTTTTGAAAACAATCTTCATGTTTTCAATTAAACGTGTTTCGAGACTTATATGTACTATATTTTAAAATTATAATGTGTTACGATATGTAAAATAGTAGTTATATAAACTTAAAAACGATATTTTAACATAAACGTTTTGATTTAATTCTCAAAATATTTCAATACGAGATATTTCGAGAATTAAATTCAATTAAACTTTTTATGTCACAATATCGTTTTTTTAGTTTATATAACTACTACTTTTACATACTATATTACTGCTTTGACCATTTCATACAAGTAATTTTTCTCTCATAATTTGAAAGAAATATTGACTTAACAAGCTTCAAGAGCAATATTTTTGGCAAAATTATCTATCGTGAAACAGGGATCGAATCTACATATAGCCTTATAAAAATGTTAAAAGTTAGTAATTACTAATTGACATGCAAAAAGATTTAATTAACAAAATTGTAAAACCTGTCCTACTGTACGGATGTGAGATATAGGGTTTTGGTGATATTGATTGTATTGAAAGCGTACAGCTTAAATGTTTAAAATATATTCAAGTGCACCAAATTGTATGGTGTACGGTGAAACTGGTGTTAAACCGCTATCTATTGAAATTAAATGAAGAATTATTATTATATCATATTGGTCTGACTTAGTCATACCACGACAGAACAAGTTACCGTGTTTGATATATCGTATTTTGTTAAATAATCTTAATAACTCCCAGACTGTATCTAGATTAAGATTTCAGTGGATAAAATTTGTTCAGAATTTATTGAATGTGGACTTTACAACATTTGGAATTACCATAAATTTCATAACCATAAATGATTAACGATGTCCGTCAAACAAAAATTATCAGATTTATTTTTAAATGAGTGGTATTCTGGTATTGAGAATTCTAGTAAATGCACGAATTATAGATTATTTAAACATGATTTTTCTTTTGAAACATATCTTAAACTGCATAAATGTTTTTACAATTAGATAAAATTTAGAACAAGAAATAACAAATTGCCAGTAGAAACCGGAAGTTGGAATAACATCGAATTGAACAGGCGTGTCTGTACATTGTGTGATATATCCATTGGCGATTTTGATAACAGCAGGAAACGATTTTAGAAAGAAACATAATATACATTCTATTGATCTTCATATGAACACTGATGTTAACCTTCCAGATTACAAAAAAACATTGTTTATTTATGAAAGAAATTATATTAAGATTCAAATGAGGAGAATTGTCCGAACAAAAAACAACGGAGGGGCATTAGAATTGTCCGCGTTTATAGGAACAGAAGGAGAATTATGCGGGTTCTCAAAAAATAAATGTGAACGGAATTGCGGGGGAATGTCGAATTGTTCGGATCCATCACTGTATTTCAACTTCAAAATGAATATATAAAACTGAGGGTGTGAATGAATACCATGACAAAACAGAGCAGTACAAAGCAGGTTTAACTGATAATGTGTTCCAATGTCGAAACGTAAATTTTTATGATATCTTATTCTATGAAAATCAATATGTATAGGATATCGACCGAGTACGAGGTCTTTCTGTTTAGGAAAGACCTGGTCACAAATTTTCATGTGACACCGAGAGCGCGTAGCGTCGAGGTGTTTCATGAAATTCGTGACGAGGTCTTTCCTAAACAGAAAGATCGATGTACGATATCCAACTTACACACCGTCAAACTATATTGGCCTGAAGAATTGCTGATCCGAAGCATTTGATGTAATGCACAAAAATTATTTTAACATAACGCATATACGGGTAAGTTTTTTCAACGTTCTGCTTAAAAACAATATATATTTTGTATTTATTCAAGATAATAATAAAAAAGCTAAATGTGCAATTTGTCAATAATAAAGTGAATAGGACTGTTATGGCAGAATGAATTATTATGTTGATAGTATTTCGTATCAGACAATGCAGATTCTAGGACATTTGCCCTCGGACAGTTGCCCCCTCGGACGTTTGCCCCCCCCCCCCCCACCCCTCTTTTTTTTAGCTGTTGCGACTTATCGCTTGACAGAGTTCAACTCGTGTATAGATTTTTTATATGCCAATGGAAACATTATAGTTCATTAATTAATGGATGCTATTTTGACTATCACAAATTTGCGCGATATTTTGCGCGATATTTTATGAGTGTTTAAGCACAATAAAATTTCGACAATAGGCGATGAATTTGGGTAGCAAACAATTCAACAATAAAATAATTTAACATTTTTTTAAAACAGAGAGGGGGCACATGTCCGCCCTTCCAAAGATATGAGGGGGCAAATTTCCGCTACTGCAAAAAGGGAGCAAACTTCCGAGGGGGCAACTGTCCGAGCAGTCTATGAAAAACTGACACATGTATATTGAATCGAATCGAAACTATATTTAATATACCAGATTATAAAGTGTTCTGGAATAAATATGATCGTTCATCTTAAATTTTTTTATACTAAATCACTGATAACTTTATTAACGTTTTAAAATCATAAGTATACTGTGATTACTGCTTCATAGTTTCAAAGATATAAACTTGAAGCGTCCATTTTGTTACACTGTGAACTTAATGACAGAAGAACCACTTAGATTACTATTACTTTAAAAAATGCCGCGATTAAATGAATGTTAAACGTGTCATAACTTTGATATGCTATCCATTAGTTTTATAGAAAGATTAAATATAGGGATGCTGGAATAATTGCTAAGTGCATTCAATAAACATTATCTTGTTTTAAAAAATGTATCCCAACAAATTGTAAATACAAAATACAAAATAAAACCAAGCGAATTCTTTCAGCAATATAACTTTTAGCCCTTCATAGAAATGAATATTATAGAAAAAATATAAGGTCAACAATGATGCTTTTTACATGTATATAATTAAACAGTCCATCAGTTCATTTAATTCAACAATTCAAAAATGATTTATTGAGAGTTTTCCTATTTCAATTTAGTAGATCAAAATGAAAATCTTTAAAGAATCTTTAGTATGAAAACAAGATTTATATCACCAAACCCTTAGTAGTCGTATATAATTGCGAAAAAATGACGTTAAACTACAATTATCTTTTTGTCATTAATTTCAAATTATTTTGTCAGACACTTTCATTCTTGTGTCAAAGACGATTGTTTAAATAACTTTTAATAACTTGAACAAGAAATTATGAGAATTGAATCAACGGAAGGATTAAATTAAGCAAGTAAGAGCAATCAAATTCCATAATTTATAGATTATATTACTGATTAACGAATAGACTTATACAATAAGACCTGAATACACATATCGTATATGTGATCAACATTAAAGCATTTAGAACTTGCATATTCTATGGCACATTTATTTCTTTATTTCAGTCTCATCTTTACAAGTATACATACAATTATATATAAAACATAAAACACAATACATGGAAAGCCATTCTAAACAGAATTACAAGTGACTATATTGTTTTGCCTCTACTTAGTCAATAGTTTGTGCAGGTCATTTTATTGCCTCACATAGTCAATAGTTTGTGCAAGTCATTATTGTCAGCTATATTATTTTACAAAGTTCTACAATGATTATGCAATGAAAAAAAAGCAAAACAAAAAAACAACAACAACAACAACAAAACAATATGACAATGAAATGAAACTAAAGACTATGTTTGTTTGATTATGTTCACCAGAAATTACTCTTATCCTAATACTATACCAATTTTAACAAAACACAGCTATTATACAATTGGCGAAATGTAAACAAAATATTTTATAAAGCAGAAAAAGATGTTTAATAGCATGCTTATTTAAGCAGGACAGTGAAAGCAGGACAGTTAAAACAGATTAATTTCATTTAAGCAATGCTTATATATCATTACTCTTGTATATTGATATATAAGGCATGATATTTTCATGAATACACGGACAAATTTTTATCGAGGCTTAATTTTTGTTGTAAACTTTATGCGGAAAGTTTATATATACTATGTTTAACATACAAAGTGACTGTCTTATATACTGTAAGAATAAGATAAAGTGTATATAAGCATTAAATATTTTGTATATCTTACTTCAATGCTTTAAGGCACGTGATAAAATTATATCAATGAAATCAATTAAATTTATTTAATGTACTGTACATGTGAAAATGATATGATTTTTTGAGAAAAAAAAACAACAACAAATAGACTTAATAAAATGTGTTACTAATAAAGTCTATATAAAATATGTGATCCCTGGGAAAAGACCCAATTATGATCAAAATTAAACGCCGGGTCATTTTTTACCCAAGGGGCATGACATATTTTTTGTGCAGATGTGCGATAGGAAATGTAACATGCCAAATTTCTAGGCTCTTGGAATTGTAGTTTCACAAAAGAAAACTTGAATGTATTCTCAATACACGTCTATATAAACAGAATGACCCCTATTTTGAGGTATGATTTATATAACTTCTGTAGAGCACCTCAAGGTGATGCTTTATAAAAATATATTAGCCATCGACATTGTACTTCCAGAGAAAAAAATTGTAGTCATTTTACTATTCAAGTAAATGTTAACTAAGTGAGACCAATTAAGAGCAGTGCCATTTTTGACACACGAGCATGATTTATATCACTTTTGTAGATGTCCACTTGGCAATGAAACATGTCAAATATCTCAGCTTTACAAAAGAAGACTTGATTTATCATCCTAAGCACGTCTATATAAACTAAATGACCCGCAAGGCCGAGTCGTTTTCGATCCCAAGGGTATAGTTTATATAAATTTTGTAGAGGATCACTGTAATGCTACATGCCAAATATCAAAACTCTGGGCATTGTACTTTAAGATAATAAGCTTTCTTAGACATTTTACTATACAAGTAAGTGTAAACTAAGCGACCAAATTCTTGACCTTAGGGGCATGACTTGCATTACTTTTGTGCAGTTCACTAGAAGATCGCAAGGTGATGCTACCAGTATATGCCAAATAAATAAGCTCTAGGCAGTATAGTTTCTGAGGGGTAGTCGTTCAAGATAGTTTGCCTATACGGGTCTATGCAAATTAAAGTGAACCCGGGGCGGCACAAATTTGACCCAATGGGCATGATTTATGTAACATTTCTAGAGGTCCACTTGGCAATGCTACATACTAAATATATCATCTCTAGGCATTGAAGTTTCATAAAAGAAGACTTAAATTTATTTTACTATATAACCCAATGTAATTTAAGTGACCCCTAGGGCTGTGTCAATTTTTACCCCCAGGGTCATGATTTAGATTTTTTTTAAAGAGTACAACAAGGTGATACATGCTTAATGTCTAAGCCCTAGGCACCGTAGTTTCTCAGAAGAATTTATAAAAAAAGTTTCATTTTCAATGTTCAATTTTTAGCTCCTACGACCTTCGTATTCCCGTTCAGTTCAAGATCAAAATCTATCAAGTGGTTCAGGAGAAGGTGTTTTGTAAGGACATTGTTGATATATTAATAAATTGATGGCTGAGATGATGCATTTTGTATACAAATATGTACAGGCTTACAACACAAGCAAAGCTGTAAATAAATTGTGTGCATTGTTAACATGATATGTACGGCAGCTAGCTCTTTGTGTTTTCTTTTGAAATAGAAACACATTTTTTAAGATCAGGAAAGTCCTTCTCTTCGTCTCAATTGAATAAATCATGAATGAAAATTAGTCTCGTTTTGGGCTATTCTCAGTTACAAAAGAATCTCGCTTTAACATTAAGCACAAGGTAAATGAACAAAATATTAAAGAAGAGTGGTTCGAAACTGACAAAATAAATGTAGAGATGCTTTTCACTATTTACACGACAGATTCTGACGATCTGTTTCCGGAAATATGTAGATAATAGTTCTTACAAATTTCATAGTTTCCTCCCATTTCTTCAATTACTACAGTACTGTTCATATCATACTTGCTAAGGAGTCCTATGAATTTTCTAAAATGTATCGAATTAGGAAGCAAGGGCAATTTAGAGTTATCGGGTTCTCTTTGTGAGCTACCGAAGTTTTTGCTCATTTTATCTGCAACAGTCGGATTTCCCGGCATTTTCAGTGTCTTGCTAAAAGTCTTTTTATACGTGACAGGATCGGAGCTACCAACAACCGACTGTTGATAGTTTTTATCATGTACATTTTGGCGCTCATGGTTCAGAGAGGATATATCATTACCATGATAAGAGTGTGTTGTATTTGTGTCACTATCTGGACGACCGTGCTCATCATATTGATGAGGCCGTTCATTCAAGTGTTGTCCGTATGAACCAGATTCCATACCGTTTCTTCCGGTTTCTGCTCTTCTGTTTTTTGGTCTTTGCGGCCCAACTTTTGACCAAAAGAGGCCTGAGCGACACCTTTACTAAGAATTGCTCCATTCTCCTTCAGCAGTAGAGCAGGCCATACCATATATTCAAATTTAGACCCAGTTGATGTGTAAAACTTGAAGTAATTGCCATCAAACTCATCATTCTTCTTTGGTGTATGTCCAAAGACAAGAGGAGGATCTTGCACATTCATAAACCAGCAAAGTTCTACGCATCCCTTGAAAAACTTTAGCACTCCTTCATCACGCAGAAATTTCTGATAATCTTTGAATCGGACTTTGTGCAAACATTTCTGAAAAATCTACGGACTATAATCTATATAGCAAATCTTTCCAAAATAGTTTTTTTAAACAAAAGACGGCAGTTAAACATATCAATTCAAGTCCATTATTATATAAGCATTTAAGTAATGAAGTAATTTTAATAATGAAGATCTTGAATGAAATACACGCGTAAGTCAGCATATGAATCAGTGATGAACATGTGACCAGGTGACAAATATCTAAAATTTTGACTTATTTTAGATACATGACATTTTTTTCAGAACATTGGAGTATATATGCATATAATAATGTTGCACTACAAAAATATTTTGCATTTATTATAATGCCTCATATACCTCAATAACTTCTGGGAGGGATTCTTCGGCTGTAAATCTTCTGAAATCTTTTAACTGTTTGAAAATATGATCTGGTATTCTCTGTGTCTAAAATACAAGACAAAGTTACAAAAATATAATAGTAACGCTAGCTTTTTTGCATGTCTAACTGTAGTACACTTACATCAGTGACATAGACATAATATTAGAAACTTGTATATGTGTGAAATGCAATAACGCAAAGAGTAGTATGCCAAAAGAAGTATACGTTAACTTTAAGTAAGAAACTTCCTATGCTTTTAATATACAAAGGGCGATTTCAATACCATATAAGTACCCGACCACTGTAAAATAGTTACATGAACTCTAATTTTAGAAACTAAAGCAACAAGTAGCTTGGCTTAAGACAAAAATACAAGTAGAAAACATTATTTTTTAAAAGAAAAGTGTAACATTTGGTCACATGACTAGGTAACCCTATAAGAAAAGCCGAGTCGTAGATGTTCTTAGTTACAGCTTTACCAAATAATCATTGAGTGTAATTAACAGAGCATATATTTATTTGTTAAGAAGCAGCAGTGATGTGGACCGGTTAAATGTTAATGCAACGCTAGGAGGCTTAAAACACGAAGAGACACATATATGTTTATTTAAAGTATATGAAAAAGGTGACTTACTGATCGTTTTAACTTCATTGCCTCTGTCAGTTTTTGTACTTGCTCCTGGGCAATTTGATCACATTCAACTTTTATATCCTGAATAGAAAACCATCACATTCTTTTAAATATATAACCGTTTGTTTTTGTCATGCTTTTTTAGGTTTTATTTTTCATGTTTACTTTTGACTGGGGCATAACTCAAAAAGTATATGAGCTTCAAATATTATAAGTGATTAGAACTCATTGCGGAGGATAGCAATACTCAAGACTATAACTATCCTTAAAACTTGATATATGGATATATCTAATTGTGTTAGAGAGAATTGTACATGAATGATAACTTCGTATTTTTTGTTATTCTTAGTTTTATTTATTACTCAAATTTTGGTCACAAAATAATTTTTTTATATATATCAACTTGAAACTTCTTAGGTTGACAAAACTCATGGTGGAGTGCAGTGCACACAGTAAATTAAATAACAAGCAAATTCGTTGAATTTATATCCCCCGCCGAGTACTGGTTATTATTAACACAACAGCTGAAGACATAAGGCTTTATTTCTATATTAATCATGGCATAAACAGTAATATTCTTTAAACTTGATAAATATTCAGGGCCATAACAGAGCCATAACTTTGTGTTAAATAGTAATATCTGGAAATGCCAATGAGATGTATGCATACTACATAACTAATAAAGGGCCATAAATCTGAATTATAAGTATCTGACCGGAACAAGGCGACTATATGCACATCTCCTCTTAGTATCCCATAAAGTTTCATTGAATTCCAGCCAGTAGTTACAGAGAAGTAGCACGGAAACGATTATTGCTCTGGTTGTATACTGCCTAAGTTATCAAGGGTCATAACTCTAAGTTAAAGTGTCTGACCGGAACAAGGCAACGATATGCGCATCTCCTCTTGGTATTGAAGGTTCCAATAAAGTTTCATTGAATTCCAGCCAGTAGTTACAGAGAAGTAGCACGGAAACGATTATTGCTCTGGTTGTATACTGCCTAAGTTATCAAGGGTCATAACTCTAAGTTAAAGTGTCTGACCGGAACAAGGCAACGATATGCGCATCTCCTCTTGGTATTGAAGGTTCCAATAAAGTTTCATTGAATTCCAACCAGTAGTTGCAGAGAAGTAGTGAGGAAACGAATATTTTTCTACATGGATACTGCATAACTAATCAAGGGCCTTTCTCTGAGTTAAAGTGTCTGACCCCAACAAGGCAATGATATGCGCATCTTCTGTTGGTATTGAAGGTTCTCATAAAGTTTCATTGAATTCCAGCCAGTAGTTGCAGAGAAGTAGCGCGGTAACGATTTTTGCTCTATATGCATACTGCATAACTAATCATGGGCCATAACTGTACGTTAAAGAGTGTGACCAGAACAAGGCGACGATATGCGCATCTCCTCTTGGTATTGAAGGTTCCCATAAAGTTTCGTTGAATTCCAGCCAGTAGTTGCAGAGAAGTAGCGCGGAAACGATTTTTACTCTATATGCACACTGCATAACTAATCAAGGGCCATAACTCTGAGTTAAAGTGTCTAACCGGAACAAGGCAACGATATGCGCATCTCCTCTTGGTATTGAAGATTACCATAAAGTTTTGTTGAATTCCAGGCAGTAGTTGCAGAGAAGTAGCGCGGAAACGATTTTTACTCTATATGCATACTGCATAACTAATCAAGGGCCATAACTCTGAGTTAAAGTGTCTGACCGGAACAAGCCGACGATATGCGCATCTCCTCTTGGTATTGAAGGTTCCCATAAAGTTTCATTGAATTCCAGCCAGTAGTTGCAGAGAAGTAGCGCGGAAACGATTTTTACTCCATATGCATACTGCATAACTAATCAAGGGCCATAACTCTGAGTTTAAGTGTCTGACCGGAACAAGCCGACGATATGCGCATCTCCTCTTGGTATTGAAGGTTCCCATAAAGTTTCGTTGAATTCCAGGCAGTAGTTGCAGAGAAGTAGTGCGGAAACAATTTTTACTCTATATGCATACTACATAACTAATCAAGGGCCATAACTCTGAGTTAAAGGGTCTGACCGGAACAAGCTGACGATATGAGCATCTCCTCTTGATATTGATGATTCCCATAAAGTTTCGTTGAACTCCAGCCAGTAGTTGCAGTGAACTACTCCGGAAACGAAATTCGGACGGACGGATGGACGGACGGAAGGACGGACGGACGGACAACGCCAAAACTATATCCCCCTCCCGATTCCATCGGCGGGGGATAATAACATCTTTTTATATATTTTTTGTCATAACTTTAATTGACATATACATTTTAACCTTCATAACTCCATAGATCATATTGAAGAAGAGTGCATTTTGCCAATAATTTAGATGTTACTGTCCAAATAACATAGTCAATAACTCATACATTTATCCATTTATAATACATTCTCGATAGTGAAGCTTTTATACATGCATTTTAATAATTATGTGATAAGCATTTAAATGGTGACTTCTTGGGTATTAATTTTATTGTGAAACACTATTATATATCATATTTCTATCTATGTCACACAACACTATAATCTAGGGATCAAAATAGAAATAAGAGTTTACCTAACTCTTTTTTGTGTCCTTAACATTATTTGTTGACCATACATATGTGCATGCTTTAAAATGGTACTTGCTATGTGCATTACATTTTAATGATTTTATGTTGAAATAATTCTAAGTAAAATCTTATTTCGCGCTCCATGATCCAACCCTACTTATATGCAAGAAAAGTCACAAAATGTATTAAATCACTGGTGAGTTGGTTTTTCTCATAGACATTTTAACAGACTGCTAAAAATGCAAAAATGATAAACATGTCCCTGTAGCATTTGAAGAAGTTTTTCAATGGTTTCTTTTTCCGTCGAATACTTTGTTTGGAATACTTCAAAAGCATCTGTCCACTCATTATCATACAGCTCTGTGTTTTTCTCGGCAAGCTTCGTTGGCCTATTTTTATCGCTAAGATCTGCTATATCAGGGTTGTTATCTCCGAGCTTATTTCCCATCATCCGACTTAGTCTACAATTAAGACGAACATCATTTACTAAATGTAGTTTCTATTGACTAAGATGTTAAACGTTAACATTAACGTTAACATTAACGTTAACATTAACGTTTACAACGTTTTAATGTAATTCTGTAAACAATGTAAGAAAATGTGAAGATCTCGCGTCTTTGTGTTTCATCTCTGTAAACATAATATTTTAAACGAAATCCGCGTTAAAGCATAATATGCAAGTTTAAAGGTACAGTCAGTCATTTTTATGATTTATTGTTACTTTATCAGTTTAATCGAATATAAAATTTATGAAGACATTTCATTCGATATGGAATAAGAAAGGCTAGACTTCATGAAGTGACAAGATTTTAATTAGGTTTATTTGAAATGTTAGAAAAGTGTAAAAAAAATTATAAAATCTTCGCTGCCAACACAATATTTTTCCTTTCTTGGGCAGATACGTTAGTCAGCTTGCGCAAAAAATTATAGGACATCACAGCATATACGTCAAAGAAACGTCTCTCCCTTTTCAAGTTTCATGTGTTTTGGTCAATTGGTTAAAATGTTAAATTGAATAATCTATACAGATGTGGAATTGGAGATGAAACATTTTTTTCCAGAAACTAAAATTTTGAAATGATCTATTACTTACATAAGACCGCAGTAAACGATTGATAAATATAATGTAAATTTGCATTTCTTACCGCGATTTTGATTCAGACAATTCTTTTTCAATCTTAACCTTCTCGTCATTTGCCGCTTTGTATCGATTTTGTAATGCAGATATTTGTCCATTTACAGACTCATATTCTCTTGTAATTTTGTCTATGTTACGCTGATCGTCAGCAACTGTTTGCTCAAGATTTTCTTTTTTTGCAACCGTCTTTTCATATTCTCGGACGACTTCAGAGTAAGCTTTTTTTGTATTCATCGTTTATTTGTTTTACCTCCTGTAGTTCTTGTTCTAGAGCCTTAATTTTCTCATCATTTCTGTTACTTGAGATTCGGTCGTGATGACGGGCCTTACGGGTTTCATTTTCCATTTTCAACTTTTCAATCTCTTCTTTCAGTTTCAAAGTTTCGCCAGAAGACTAAAATGATATAACTATAACACCTTAATTTCCAGCATCGATAGAATAAAAATTATTCACGAATTATTTCACGCTTACAAATTCATATCAATAATTGTTTTAACATTGGAAAAGCTTATCGTCACTTTAACAGTTACAATAATTATATATACATGTATTCAGCTTGCCCAGAATGATTTACATGTTAAGTGATCACACAGTTTGACCTTACAAAATGCAAATCTGTGAAAATGTAAAATTTCTACCCTTGTTGACAATGATTGCTTCCATTCCCTCATTTCCTGTTTTGAATTCTGGATAAGAGTCGGGAGACCCTCGAGTTTTAAGAATAGTTCCTCAAGGTCTTTCATGGGCATTTTCTCATCAGAAGAATCAACGTCCATCTCCTGCTCAGTTGTTTGGGACTGTCTACCGGTTTCTCTCCCATGACGGGCATTTATGTTGTCGGTGTGACTATGTCTTGAAGTAGGACAAAAGTGGTGGCTACCCCAAGCTTGCCTTCTGTTACTTGACGGCATATGCCTGTCTCTAGTATTGTTATTATTATCTGTTATTGTTATTCCTTCATTAAGACATTGTAGGTCATTATTTTTAAAATGTGCATTTGGAGAATTGTTAGTAGGCTGATTTTCGCCACTGAATAGGTCTTTAAACGCATTTTACCATTTGATTAGGACTTCTTGAGTCGATGTACTGTATGTTCCATCAGTTCGTTCAATTTCCATAGGAATCGTATTTGTTCTTTCTGACGCGATTCCAACCTTGCCAATCGTTTTCCAAAGGTCTTTTGAGCTTTTACTTTTGCTAGATTCTAATATTGTTTCCTGCGTTTCATACCAATATTCCCTTTTTCTTTTCTGCACATTTTTATCGAATAATTTTCTTGATTGAACATATTCTTGTTTCAATAATTTTCTTTTATCCTTATTTTTGCATTTAGTGTACATTTTTTCTTTCATGCAAATATTATTCCAAAGCGAACTTAAGTATTCATTCCACAATGGTTTCTTTATACGACGTTTCTTGTTAGATTTAGCATTTATGGTCACTGTCTTGGGGTTTAAGTGCTTTTTCATTTCTTCATTCATTATTTCAACAAACTCTTCGTATGATTTGTCGATGCACTTCTGTTTATTCTGATCTCGTTCAAGAGCGCGAATGGTGTCTAATAATTTCATATGTGTTTCGTGTTCATTCATAAATATGTCCGGTATACATGTATTTGATCTATTGTATTTCACAAAGGTTGTTTTTTCTTCAATTTTGCAATGTTCTGCAAAGTGAATCTTTTCTTTCAATTTTATATCCCACGTTAGCACCGAATGGTCAGGTATTTTAAAATTTTCAATTGTTAAGATGTCAACTGCTTCACTTATCAAATCACTAGTTCTTATAATCTTCATGTCTTTGAAGCGGTGTAATTGTTCATATGGCACAATACAATTATCGACTTCCGACAATCCTTTTGAAGATACCCTAGTAAAATCATTTCGTCTAAATTTTCTGCCATTTAATATGCACATATTACTGCTAAGAAGAAAATTAATTAGCGCGTTACTGTACTGGCTCGAGTAATAATCAACAACATCTCGTTCGGGAATATTGTCAACTCCGGGTATGTAGTCTTCATGCTCGTTAATACTAATATTAATTAAAGTCACCTTCAATTGTCAATAAAGCACCATCTTGATATTCATAATATTCATTTACATTCACTGCTCTTGTCGAGTTGGACGGAGGAAGATAACATACACATATTCGCATGTTTTCATTCGACATTCTGTCTTTCAAATTTAACCAAAAAATATCTTCAGTTTCATTGTCAAGTATATTATTGTTATATTTCTCATATAAAGCTTTCTTCACAAAAATTCCTACGCCGCCATAACCTTTTAGTGCTCGTTTGTGTATTGATTTCCGGTTATTTCCGTACCATTTATAGCCGTCAATATGCAAGATGTCATTATTCTTTAAATGCGATTCAGCGATGCATACGATGTCTAGTTTCAGATTATCAAGGCACTGTTTTCTCAATGTATAGTTTTCTGAGTTCATATCTTTGCTAAACTATTCGGGTTCCAAAACCCGCACCTGACCTAGTATCTATCATAAAAGCCATCTGGTCTGCGGGAGTCATTACTGTTTATATCTCTTCCAAATCTACCATTTCGCTGACTATTAGAATCACGTGATCTCCTGTCACGTGACTCAACGTATCCTCTATAATATCTTCCATAATCTCTGTGCTCGTTTGATCTGTCTCGTTGTGTCAGACGACGGTTACGGTACCTAACATCTTGCCAATCATCCTCACGGTATTTATTCGATCTTACACTTTCATATGCGTAGATCCTATCACCCTTCATATAAACCTATCACTACCTACAACACTTGCGATCGCCTTAAGGTTTGAGATTCTTTTTCTTTCTTCAATCGATCTGAACTCATAAATGTACACATATTTGTATTTTCGATCGTTTCGAAGACTTTTCTTAGTTTTCATAACTGCCATTTTATCTTCCTCTGAACCTAATTGCACCATAACTACTCCAGTATCACTCATTGACTTTGGGGCTTTACGCTCGGTATATCCTACGTTGATTCTAAGATTCATTCCGTCTTCGAACATGTCTTCAACGAGTTCTTTTGTATTTTCGGGCGTTCTTTCTGGAAGATTTCTTATGACAATAGAGGGACAGTTGTTGGGTCTATTTCCATTTCGTGTTCGGAACTTGTTTTATTTTTAAGATTGGATGTTTTGAGCATGTCTTTCATTTCAGATCTAAATTTTTGAAGTTCTTTATTGAATTCTTTCTAAACCTTCTCAATTTCGGGAGACATTGTTTTGTATACACACTCTTTGATTGTCTGCTCAAAACTAGATTCAATCTTTGTCATTCTTTCAGAGAGTTCACACATTCCTTTTGTCATTTTTACATTTCGTTCGCGATTCGATTTAACGTCTTGACAACACACTCTTTTTCTTTTTCATTGACATTCACGCATTGTGATTTGGAACTATCCGCCGATAAACGCCGTTTTCTGCTTTTATTCTCCTTTGTGGTTTGTGATTGTTGATTCACTTTTGTTTATTTGCCTTTTGTTGATTTAATTGCTTTGACTGTGCGGCGTTTTTTAGTATGCGGTATCCCGGACGTTGGTGATTCGCCGGATATCAATGACTGCGAATGCGCAGCACTCTCCGCGCCGGTATCTATAGCAACGCTCTGGTTACTCATATCCGAAACGTAGTCCTGACTAGCCATGTCCTGGGGCGGTAATGTCTCTTCTGGGTCAAATCGTCATCAATTAACACAGATATAGAAGTGTCCTATATCTGAGCCATTGCGAACCAGTTATGATTGCCGGATCGAAATCCCTTTATAATAGATCTATTATATTTGTTCTAGATTTCGCTTTGAACATCACTAAAGTTTGAAATCATTCAAGCGGTGACGAATCCACCGGACAGAGGGAGGTGGGCGATAAAATAAAATTGTCCAATTTTTCATAAAATAACTAAGGCCGAAGGGCGATGTTAGTATGGACACAATTAATCAATCAGTCAATTTATCAAAATTGATATACCATTTACTGCGAAATAAATCCACAAATCTGACAAACTCCTATATATTAAGTCTATTACATGTAACAAACAAATTTTAGTTACCACATTGCATACCTAAGCAAAAAGTAATGAGTGGAAGTTCCATACTGAATTTATTGAACCAGTTGAATAACATTTTATTGTGCGAGCCTCTTGAGTGCACAATATTATTTTATTCAACGATTTCAATAAATTCAGTAATGAACCTGCACGAACATAATATTCTATTTATCATATACCAAAATAAAGACTGTTTAAAATGATGAAGAATAATTTTTCATTGACACGCCCATAGTGTAACGTTTACATTTAGCACGTCTTTACAACACAAATGACGTCACGTCAAAATATATGCACGGCCGTGCATAACCATCTTTAGGGAGTCGCAAAAGCGGCACGGTTATGTGATAAATGCGCATACAGCGCTGTTTGAACCAATCTACTACGCAGTGATCTCCCCTTATGAGTACAGATCTCTGCCATCACAATTATTTAATCAAATATCAATATTTTGATATTTTAGTTTTTTAGCTTTTAATTTATTTTTCATTATTTTGATTACTTTTGATAATTTTTTGATAAACTATAACGGACGTAGGTACGGCAAGTTAAAAAATAAAACAGAAAGAGAAAAATGACGTTAGGTTTTCTATGTAACGGTCGATATTTACATTTGAATTTCGACGTTACGGCATGTGACTTTCATGATCATGTGACGTCTGTGAAGGCAGTGTTTACAATTCTGCCAAGGGAGGTAATCACTGTGAGAAGTTTGTGTCTGAACGTTGTAACTGACATAAGCGGTGACGTCAAAAACATACTAAAATGCAATCAAATACATGTAGATGAAACATCAAACTTTGCAAAGGTATAAATTCTTAATTAAATGAAGAAAACGTGCATTTTGTCAGAATAATAAACAAAGTCTGGATCATCCCTCGTATTGTACTAAATTTTTATTACCATCAAAATATTAAATTGTAAAGGCAAGATATTGGATAACGTGCTGTTATAATCGAAATATTAATAATCGGGTATCGTTATTTGAAAGCTTCCTTTATTCACAAATCATATCAGAAATTTGTTTCTTTATTTATATCTCTACAAAACTTATACATACTTGGTAAATTTCTATAATAATTCTCAACATATGTTTTTCACAAATGTTCATATTAATAATATTAATTATGCAGGGCACTTAAAGAGAAAAAAATGGAACTCATCCTCACTTTATAAATTTTGTATTGCAAATCATCTAATATAACTCTTTCACGTGAATATTTACATGTACATACCTGTACATTATCTAAGATTATGAGCTGAAATACACAGTGTAGTTTAAACCATTCTTTGACTTCTTGATACAGTTGTTTCTAAACAAGGTGTCATTCCAAAACTGTCCTTTAACGATTTATACAAAATAACACCTCATTAGAATTTATACTAGCTTTCCACTTTCCATTCTTGTAAATATCTGTTTAAAAACCAACAATACAATGATCCTGTTTTACACCATACCTCCATAACTCCAAGAAGCCATATATTTTTCTATAAGACTTCGTTAATTTGGAAACCAGTTTGATAACAGAGTGTTCTGATTACGTAGTGTACACTGTACATATGTGTCGATCACCAATCAATAAACCAAAAACATATAAATGTAGAAAATTTTTCACTTGGAACGTAAGATATCAGTTATTTTAAGTCATTGAAGTAACACGTTATTCGGAGACAAACAATTTCGGTCCTATATGTTGGATCCGACCAAACTTCAAAAACTTTGAAAACAATAATCGAACAAGTACTACACTAAAACATTTGGCAAAATAGGAAATTGGACTGCATACTCAAAACTGACCAAGAAATTGTATAGGTGCTTTTAATTCATTAAACATCAGATTCTGTCGATTTCATTCCGTGTACGTATATGTAATAGTCCTTACAACTTGCATAGTCTCTTCCCATATCCGCAACAACTTTCGGACTGTCAATACCATATTTTTGGATCATATCTGTAAATTTCAAGTATTGTGTCCAATCTGGATAATCTACAGCCTTTAACAACTGCTTTCTAGAACTGCCCGATTCAGTTTCCCTTTGTGAGCTACCAAAGTAATTGTTTGCAGCCGTTGATTTTCCCGGCTTATACACTGTACGGCTAAAAGTCTTTTTATCAGAAAGATGACCGGAGTTGCCATAGTTTTTGTCATATACATTTTGACTCTCGTGGTTAGGAGAGAATCCATCATTACCATCATATGAGTGTGTTTTAACAGTGTCTCCATCCGAACGATAATAATCTTTGTTCTGACCAAAGTGTTGCCTGTTAGAGCCAGATCCCACGTTATTTCTTTCTGCTTCAGCATTTCTAGTTTTGCGTCTTTGCGACTCCGCTTTTTGTTCACCAAAGGCCTGTGCCACACCTTTACTCAGAATTGCTCCATCTTTCTTCAACAGTAAAGCAGGCCATACCATATACTCAAACTTCGATCCAGTTGATGTGTAAAACTTGAAGTAATTGCTATCAAACTCATCATTCGTCTTTGGTATATCTCCAAAAACAAGGGGAGGATCTTGCGCATTCATAAACCAGCAAAGTTCTACGCAACCCTTGAAAAACTTTAGAACTCCTTCATTACTCAGAAATTTCCGATAATCTTTGAAGCGGAATTTGTTCAAACATTTCTGAAAAAAAAAGAGTAAATATATAAAGACTAAAATATATATGGCAAATCTTTCCACAGCTTATCAAGGCAGCTAACCTGTTGTCAGCAGGTAGCGACATTTCAGTTATGTTTATGTACAGACATGGTTAAGCAAAAATCGTAAAAGCTAAACATGGCAACATCCTCAAATACCGCCACTGAATGCCATTTCAAGTCCATTATTATGTAAGCATTGATTTTAAGTCTAGAGATTAAATAATGAAGGTATTGAATGAAATACACACATAAGTCACCATATGAATCAGTGATAAACATGTGACCAGATGACAAATATTTAAAATTATGACTTATTTTAGATACATGACATTTTCTTCTGAACATTGGAGTATATATGCATATAATAATGTTGCATTTACGAAAATATTATGCATTTATTATAATGCCTCATATACCTCGATAACTTCAGGGAGAGATTCTTCTGCTGTAAATCTTCTGAAATCTTTCAATTGTTTGAAAGTATGGGCTGGAAGTCTCTCTCTCTAAAATACAAAACATGGTCACAAACGCTCATATTTGTGAGAAATGCAATAACGACATAAGTATGCCTGAAGTTAGAGTACGAAACTCTCTATGTTTTTAATATAAACCAGATACAAGATATCCAATTTTTTTTATCAAAATGTTAGCCTTACATGTAATCTAATTTTAGAAACTGAAGCAACAAATAACTTGGCTTAAGACAAAAATACAAGTAGAAAAGATTAATTATATTAAAAAGAAAAGTGTCAGTGCTTGGTAAAACTTTTGATTACATGGCTAGGTAACCCTGCAAGAAAAGCCGAGCTGTAGATGTTCCAAGTTAAAAGAGATAATTTAGAACCTTAGTGTAATACATGTATGACTATAACAGTTATATAGACGCTCTACCAAATGATCCAAGATCATGATTAACAAAGCTAATAGTTATTAAGTTCAGAAGTGTGTAAAGTAAATCAGCAGTGATGTGGCCCGTTTAAATGCATATGTAACGCTAGGAGGTTTAATCCACGATGAGGCACACATATCTTTATTTTAAGTATATGGAAAAGGCGACTTACTGATCGTTTCATCTTCATTGCCTCTGACAGTTTCTGTACTTGCTCCTGGGCAATTTGATCACATTCGACTTTTATATCCTGAAAAGAAAAAAAATCATATTTTTGAGATATTACCCTTTGTTTTTTGTCATACTTTATATATATTTTTTTCATGTTTAATTTTGTTTTGGGGATAACTCAAGAAGTATATAATATAAGTATATAAGTGAATAATGTAAGTGAATAGAACTCATTGCGGAGGATAGCAATGCACAAGAATGATAACTACCCTTCATAATTTTTGAGTAACTGCCCTTTATTACTTTTCATACTAAATTTTTGTTCACAGCATAACTCGGAAAAACAATTTAGATATCAACTTGAAATTTAATAGGTGGATATGTCTTATTGTGTAAGAGTGAATTGCACGTAAATGATAACATTGCCGTTTTTTTATTTTTAGTTACTGCTTAAATTGTATCCACAACATAAAATGTATTTATGAATCCACCAGCGTAAGC
This sequence comes from Ruditapes philippinarum, assembly GCF_026571515.1. Taxonomy (NCBI): domain Eukaryota; kingdom Metazoa; phylum Mollusca; class Bivalvia; order Venerida; family Veneridae; genus Ruditapes; species Ruditapes philippinarum. Next base: position 137,650 of record NW_026860883.1, read on the forward strand.
TCTGATGGTTATATTTGACTTGAGGGGAACAACAAAAGTTACAGTTGAATTGAAAATTGTCATTTTAATGATACTATTATTATGGCTTGATATATCAACTTGAAATTTCTTAGGTTGACAGATCTTATGAAGGAAGAGTGCAGTGCACAAAATTATTAATAATGATTTTTGTGTTATGCCTTTTTTATTTTCCATACTCTATTTTTGCATAGACAAAAAAAAAATATAAAAAAATAACATCAGTTGAAGGATCTCATTAAAGAGTGAATTTTCAACAAGATCCGTCCGCAGACAGCGCATTCCATAGTTCATGGTATTGGATACTTGAAAAAAAGACAACATAGAAATCGGACATACTAATGCAAAAATCCGGTTGTGAAAAAAATCAAGGCGTTTAAAACTAATTGAATGACAAATAATCTGCAGCTCTGTCGTCAGCCATTATGGACCTTCAGGCCTTGATTATCCTTTCTAAGAAAATGGATCTTAACGAAAAAATAAACCAATGCATACGCCAACAGCAACCAGAGTGTCATAACAATAGTCCGAAAATTGGAGCTAAAATGATAACTATCAACTTGATTGTTTTTTTTAGTTATTACCCTTTGTTTATATTGTTTCATATTTTGGTCAGGATTATAAGTTTATTTGAGATATATACTTTAACTTTCATGATTTCATAGATCACACTTAAGAGGCGTGCATTGTGCCATTAATTTCAATGTTATTGGGGCAAAAACTCATACTTGCATCCATTTATAATGGTGATAAACCTTTGTTTTTGCAATAAAATTTATTTTGAAACAACATTATTTATTTATATCTTTCTTTGTCACACAATGTTATAATTTAAGGAGCACAATAAAAATAAGTTTACCTAACCTTTTTGTGTCTTCCTTAACATATAATATTGACAAATATATTTAAGCTATAGATATTTGTTAACTGTTTTGTGCATGCTTTAATATGTTACTTGCTATGTTAATGCACATTTTATGTTGAAATAATCTTCGTTTGTAATATCTTATTACGCGCTGCATGATCCAACCCTACTGATATGCGACAAAAGTCACAAAATGTAAAAAATCACTGTTATGTTGGTTTTTCTAATAGACATATTAACAATGATAAACATGTACCTGTAGCATTTGAAGAAGTTTTTCAATGGTTTCTTTTTCCGTCGCATACTTTGTTTGGAATACTTCAAAAGCATCTGTCCACTCATTATCATACAGCTCTGTGTTTTTCTCGGCAAGCTTCGTTGGTCTATTTTTATCGCTAAGATCTGCTATATCAGGGTTGTTATCTCCAAGCTTATTACCCATCATCCGACTTAGTCTACAATTAAGACGAACATCATTTACTAAATGTAGTTTCTATTGACCAAGACGTTAATACGTTTTAGTGTAATTCTGTAACAATGTAAGAAAATGTGAAGATCTCGCGTCTTTGTGTTTCATCTCTGTAAACATAATATTTTAAAGGAAATCCGCGTTAAAGCATAATATGCAAGTTCAAAGGTACAGTCAGTGTCATTTTTATTATTTATTGATACTTTATCAGTTCAATCGAATATAAATCTATGAAGACATTTCATTCGACATGGAATAAGAAAGGCTAGACTTCATGAAGTCGTGACAAGATTTTAATTAGGTTAATTTGAAATGTTAGCAAGTGAAAAAAGTTATAAAATATTCGATGCCAACACATTTTTTTTTCCTTTCTTGGGCAGATACGTAAGTAAGCTTGCGCAAGAAAGTAGAGGACATCGCAGTATGTACGTCAAGGAAACTTCTCTCCCTTTTCAATTTTCATGTGTTTTGGTCAATTGGTAAAGATGTTAAATTGAATTATCTATACAGATGTGGAACTGGAGATGAAAATTTTTCCCGGAAACCAAAATTTTGAAATGATCTATTACTTACATAAGAGCGCAGTAAACGATTGGTAAATATCTATATCATGTATAAATTTGCATTTCTTACCGCGATTTTGATTCAGATAATTCTTTTCCAATCTTAACCTTCTCGTCATATGCCGCTTGGTATCGATTTTGTAATGCAGACATTTGCTCCTTTACAGACTCACATTCTCTTGTAATTTTGTCTATGCTACGCTGATCTTCAGCCACTGTTTGCTCAATTCTTTTTATTTTTTCTTCCGCCTTTTGGTATTTTCGAATGACTTTAGAATTAACGTTTTTGTATTCTTCATTTTCTTGTTTGGCCTTCTGTAGTTCCTGTTCTAGAGCCTTAACGTTCTCATCGTTTCTGTTACTTGAGATTCGGTCGTGGTGACTCTTAAGGGTCTGATTTTCCATTCTCAACTTTTCAATCTCTTCTTTCAGTTTCAGAGTTTCGTCAGAAGACTAAAATAATATAACTATAACATAATAATTGTTTTAACATTGACAAAAATCATCGCCACTTTAACAGTTACAATATATATATACATGTGTATATGTATTTTGCTTGCCCAGAATGATTTACATGTTAAGTGATCACACATACTAGTACACAGTTTCACCTTAAAAAATGCAAATCTTTTGTAAAAATGCAAATTTTTCTTACCCTTGTTGACAATAACTGCTTCCATTCCCTCATTTCCTGTTTTGAGTTCTGGATAAGAGTCGGGAGACCCTCAAGTTTTAAGAATAGTTCTTCAATGTTTTTCATGGGCATTTTCTCCCGTCTTGTATCATCGGAAGAATCAACGTCCATCTCCTGCTCAGTTGTTTGCGACTGTCTACCGGCTTCTCTCCCATGACGTGCATTTGTGTTGTTGGTGTAACGTTGTCGTGAAGTAGGACTATACTGGTCGTCTGTTTCATACCAAGCTTGCCTTATGTTACTTGACGGCATATGCCCGTATCTATAAGAAATATATAGATCGACAGATTTGTAAATGAAAACAAGATTGCATTTGGGAAAAATGCTATGCCACCGCATGGTTCAAATTTCATAGCTGTGCATCAAAGGACAAGAAAGTAGGTCACATCATCAAAATCTAGGTCAAAGTTCAATTTTACAACTAAAACTGTGCACATGGTCAAAATTTCTTTGCTGTACATCAAAGGACAAGAAAGTAGGTCACTGTCTCCTTGGGCAAGGCATAATTTTGACCCAAGGGTTTAATAACAATCTTGATACAGGTCCACCAAACAACATTTCAAGTCAAATATCTAAGCTATAGCTTTCTCCCATTCAGAAAACATTTGTTTTATTTTCTGTTTTTAATATGTGAGAATCACTGCCCCCAAACAGTGCCAATTTTTGACATTTGAACAACTTTGGTACTAAGAGGACCTATAGATGATATTATATATCAAATATCAAAGCTCTATGCCTTGAACCTTCAGACAATTTTTTTTTTTCACTATGTGTACATAATAAAAATCAATGACCCCCAGGGCGGAACCAATTTTGACCCCAGGGCTATAATTTGAACAATCTTGCTAGAGGTTCACTACACAATGTTTCATGCAAAATATCTTAACTCTATCCTTTGTAAATTTAGAGAAGATGATTTTTTAAGTTTTAACTATATACATATAAGATAAACCTATGGCTCCCAGGGGAGGGGCTAATTTTGACACAAAAGGCAAAATTTGGACAACTTTTGTAGAGTACCTTTAGATGATATTATTTAACAAATATTAAAGCTCTAAGCCTTGTACCTTCAAACAATAATTTTTTTTTATTTTTTACTATATGTATATATTGAAATCAATGACCCCCAGGGCGGGGGCAATTTTGACCCCAGGGCTATAATATGAACAATCTTGCTAGGGGTTTACAACACAATGTTTCATGCAAGATATCTAACCTCTAGCATTTGTCAATTGCTAGAAGAATTTTTTAAGTTTTTACTATATACATATAAGGAAAACCAATGACCCCTGGGGCGGGGCCGATTTTGACCCCAGGGCTATAATTTGAACAATCTGGGTACAGGTCTACCAGACAATGCCTTATGCAAAATATCTAAGCTCTAGACCTTTTGGGTCTTTACAAGAAAGTGTTTTAAGTTTTTACTATATGTACATATAGCGAAAATCAATGACCCCGGGGCGGGGCCGATTTTGACCCAAGGGCTATAATTTGAACAATCTTGGTAAGGGTCTACCAGATGATGCCTTATGCAAAATATCTAAGCTCTAGGCCTTTTGGGTTTTTACAAGAAGGTATTTAAAGTTTTTACTATATGTACATAGTGAAAATCAATGACCCCCGGGGCGGGGCCAATTTTGACCCCAGGGCTAAAATTTGAACAATCTTGTTAGAGGTCTACCAGACAATGCCTTATGCAAAATATCTAAGCTCTAGGCCTTTTGGGTCTTTACAAGAAGATTTTTTAAATTTATTCTTATAATTCCTTTTGGTTGCCATGGCAACCAGATTTCTGCATGGAATGAAATTCTTTGAACAACTTTGGAAGCCCTTCATCCAAGGAACAATCCTGCCAAGTTTGGTTGAAATTGGACTAGTAGTTTTTCACAAGAAGATTTTTTAAGTTCACTATATAATCTATATAACACACACACACACCCACCCACACACACAAACACACACACAGGTGAATCGCTATATGCCACCGCATCGCAGATTGCGGTGGCATAAAAAGAAACATGGTGAGTAATCAAATCATGAAGAGTAAGAATTAATAATGGCAAGAATTTAAAGATCACACTACTTTATATAAATTTCGAATAAATGGCATGAAAAGTAATGCATATTTCGTAATTTGATACATTTTGATAAACAAGAAAATAAAGTAAACGTATACATGAAAAACACCATATTTTTGTGATACTTTTTGTACGATGGAGAGCTGATATTTTAGAGAAAATACGAAGTAGATATCATTCTTAAGACTTGCCGTCAATGTGACTTACTGGAACAATGAACACTAATACTATCATTATGATGACAAGAAATCATCTCAAGGGGCAAAACACTTCGACACAAATGTTTCCTTTTCCTTAGTATAAGGAAACAAGCTTAGTTTCTTCTCCGTCGGTATACAGAAAAATAAGAGTTTAAGTTATTGTCAGAGTCATTATGATGTACTTCATGTATAAGGTTATACAGACACCACGTAAAAGGGGCGTTCAATATATTCGTTGATTGTGCTTTTAACATATTTGTTAGGCAAACATAATTCATAAAAATTACATGACCGAAAACGGTAATTTAATATACATTTGTACATGAAATTTCAACTGCGTAAGACAAACTGTCTGTATTTGACGGCGCATAATGCAATGCCAACCGACTTTCAACACCCCAGGTTACGATGGTGTTTCCCGACGTCAGCGACGTCACTGGACTTTACTATTTCTGACGTGTCGTGCATCGCTCATTACTTCTCAAAGTAGCGTTACATTCATAACATCTCTGATGTCGATAAATCCACTGTTTAAATATGTTTTCTTAACACTCTTGAGGATACATTTTGATAATTTGTTTATTTTATGAAAATATTACAATTTATAATTCGGGAGTTTAAAACAACATAATTTGATTAGTGTAATTAAAAATGCAATATAATAAAATAATTTTATTAAAATAAAATAATAGAGAAATTAAAAAAGAATATAAAAGATCTATTAAGACCATTTTTTTTAAAGAACGGAATTTTCTGTTCTTTATGTCAATAGTTACATGCTCCAGAATTAAGACCACCCCGGTTATCCACTTTTAAGACCACCAAATTCAGTCCCAATTCTTTGATTTATTCTTTATTTGAACTCACTATTGAGACCACTGATTTTAAAGTCAACACCTACCAAGATCACATATTTGTTGTTATTATCTGCTTGAATGCTCTTAGGCATGACACTTGATTTAACAAGGTGTCAAAAACTGTCATTATAAGGTTATTGTATGAAATAAGGTGTGAAAGTAAATTTTACTGTGGTTCTTTTTTCCTTTCAGAACATTTATTTTGTAAAGAATTAATTTCTTATATGATAGGTGAAATATGTACATTATATAATAATTAATATTGTAATCAGACCAAAGATAATTTAATATCAAATTTATTCAGAAAAAAATGTTTTGCTAAAGCAGCATGCCTCCAGATTCATGCTAATTTTCATAAAATTTTTGAAAATGTATTTAAAAGTAAAATATTGTGAAGTGAACAAAGAAAATAATTTACACATTGCAAACAGCACTTACAATTCATGTAAATTACCAAAAAGAGATAATAATATACATCACAGGAATCCAAAACAAAAAATAACGATTTTAAGAAAATCCCATGAATATACTATAAAAAACCAGGAACCTGAAATTCTAAAAAAAAAAAAAAAAAATAACGACTAAAAAAAAAATCCCATATATATACTATAAAAAAACACAAGGAAGGCAACAACATTTCCCCAGCCACCGCTACATTTACTAGGAATATTCGTAAAAACGCCTGGAATTTACTTCTGAGCACACTTAATCAATAAAGCACATTAAAATATATCAGAAACACTGCGTTCTCTTATCAACTATCCAACTTTTACGCCAATTGAATGAATTTATCACTGCTTTTCTCCCATCGTCGGTTCCATTGCCAGTTCTAGCGATAAACTCTGTCATACCGTTAATGACCGGTCTTTGTAGATCCCGAAATTTTATCCAAAAGAAAAAAAGAACGATTTAAATAAAAATCCTATATATATAATAGTATATATAATATGGGGTTTTTATTTTAATCGTTCTTTTTTTCTTTTGGATAAAATTTCGGGATCTACAAAGACCGGTCATTAACGGTATGACAGAGTTTATCGCTAGAACTGGCAATGGAACCGACGATGGGAGAAAAGCAGTGATAAATTCATTCAATTGGCGTAAAAGTTGGATAGTTGATAAGAGAACGCAGTGTTTCTGATAGATTTTAATGTGCTTTATTGTTTAAGTGTGCTCGGAAGTAAATTCCAGGCTTTTTTACGAATATTCCTAGTAAATGTAGCGGTGGGTGGGGAAATGTTGTTTCCTTCCTAGTGTTTTTTTATAATATATTTATGGGATTTTTTTAAAATCGTTATTTTTTTGTTTTGGATAGAATTTCAGGTTCCTGTGTATACATAAATACCTCTTACTGCGTAAATAACGCAGTATAATTATAGTGATTGATACTGCAAAACCGGTCATTAATCCCACATTAATTAAATATTGAATACTTTTACTTTTCCTAAGATTTTAATACATTTTTCTAAAGATTTAATTCCTTGAAATATTTTGGCTAATCTGGAGGCGTGCAGCTTTAAGATACGTATTGTTTATTCATTCAGTATGACTAAAATAGACATGGTCATAAAGTATGTAAGCAATGATAAGAATATTCACAATTAAGAAACCTCGCAATAAAGACCACTTTGGTCCAGTCCCGATGGTGGTCTTAATTGAGGGTTTTTACTGTATTTGTTAATTTTTTATCAATCTAAAAAGTCCTCTTCCGCTTGATGAATAAATACAATAACTAACAAGTTGACAGACCGTTTCAAGTTATCTCAAATCTTCGGTCTTCAAATTTTATTTGGTAAGAAAATTCAACTATGAAATTGACATTCAGAATATTTTTAGCACCTTTTCTTTGATAATACCTAGAACTTGAGATTTTCAGGAAATACGGCGAAATTTAATACATATTATTTTTACTGTGTTTATACCTATTCTTTTACTACTGACCTTTTCTTTTCTTTTCTATAACGGCTAGAACTCGTGCATATATATTCAGTCCCATATATTAATTGCACGCCTACACAGTAGTTCGATTTGTGCTGTTGGGCACGTATTCAATAAAAATAATTTCAGCTGAAGTGATACTTTCTTCCTCAATACTCGCGTTTGAGTATTTTTTCTTATTATTGTACATATTGTATTTATATATAAATGTTTCATTCTAAAGATTTACAGGAAAAGCATTGATGCAAAGCATCAAAGGGCGTCCAAGCAAGAAATGCAGCAAGTGAAGATGAACTAGTAGACATCTGATGACCAGATATTCTTATAAACTTTTCAATGGTTAATTGGTTTTTACCAGCATTGCATATTATTTATAGATGGGCGGACGAAAGACGTTGTTAATCATGAACTTTAGTAGGCATTCTTGAGATTAGAATATTTAATGTTTGTTTTTTCCACAGGAACTTGAAATTCTATCAATATTAATGATGATTTCCAAAATATACAGGTCTATAATATCCAAAATATACCACCCCTATATGGTATAAGTTTATATATTATATATAGTGGGTTATTTTTGGATATTATCATTAATATTGGTTATTGGATAGAATTTCAAGTTCATGTGGTATTTTCTTTGGAACATACAAAATAGTAGTCTAAATGAACAAAGTCTGTTATTGATCTATTGGAAGGCCAATCTACTATTTAAATGAATTATTTTAAAAACCTCGTCTGACCCACCATTGTCTTTACATTCCTATCAATAAACCCATAACTCATGTATAAATTGCAGACGAAAGTTTCTGTAGTTAAAATGTCACAATATTCGGCAAATCAACATTCCACTCAAACTATCATAAAATCGATTGCCTTCAACTAAAACTACTTATATAAATGTATTTTCGGACTTTCACAATGTTATGCAGGCGTCATACTGTCCCGAAATTAATTGGCACCTGACGGACACGCGAAAAAGGAAATGTTCCAATTCGGATCTGATCGTTATAATTCGGGCCATTCGTGAGGGCATCTTGCGCCATCGTATGTCCCCGGCTAAATTTTTCAGGCTCCGGCAGCAACTTCGTGAGTGGTCCCAAAATGTTTGGCATGCCAAAAAAATGCCGGAAAACATTGCGAAGGTTCATTTTCGTATAACAATTTTGCGCTTCGTAAGGCCGTCGTGAAGCCATCTTGTCAAATCGTGTTGTTTTCGTCTTTATTTCGTGTGAACATCGATGCTATCTGTTATTTTTCACACCAAGAAGGCAATATGAAGGCAACAAGAAGATGACCGACCGTCTTAGGAAGGCAGCACGACTACGTGAAGTCCCCGCAATACCGTCGTGTTGCCATCGTATTTTGGTACGATGACATCGAGATGGGATCACAAGTTTGAGTGACTCAAATGTTGCATATGTATCATGGTGGACATATAAAAGGCTATCCTCAGACCATCTTCCTCATCTTTCAGTCCTGTACATCTCTATACAGAGACTTCAAAAGCGTACATTCTTTGCAATTAATTAACAATCGCTTTAGTTCATTTCCTGCAGAATGATGATGAGTCAAAAAAAAAAGAAAAAAAAAAGACAGCAGTATTGCTACTTTTTTATATACATTTTGTACCTTGAAAAACATAATGAGCAACTCTAACAGGTTCATCTTGGGTGGCATGATAAAGTTCAATCAAATCTAAAATAAAGTTTTAACGTAGTTTTGCTATCAATTCTATCAGCAACTGAAATTTGCCGCGTATTGCCGAATATTTTATACGACCCAGAGATCATATGACGCCTCTGTGACGTACTCAAAATACGGCGTCGTGCACCTATCGCGTGGCCTTCGCTTGTCCTACGGGTAAACTTATTGGTAAAAAAATGCACCTTTGAGGTGACTTCGAGTGTGGATCGGATGCCATCGCGTGACCTTCGGTAGGAATCGTGTATGGATAGGATACGATCGCGTGACTTTCTGTAGGAATCGTACTTGCTTCGGCTGTTGATTGGCTGTCGACCAATTTTGGGGCCATATTCGCGCGCGAAACTCAAAATTCCATATTCCTATGTCCATCTGGTGTCAATTTCGGGATAATGTGACGCCTGCATTAATGTCATAATTCTATTTATAGATACAGCAGTTACTTACATAATTACACACTGTGTACTACAAAATGTTTAATAAAAAACCGAAGAGCGCGATTAATTGACGGATAAGATAATTTCATTTGAATATGTTTGCATTGCAGAAATTCTCCAGTTCAGTATTCATTGTACATATCGCAACATTTTATTTACCCTCATACCAATCGGAATGATCGGCTATTATGACCGACGCAAATGCCCGAGAAGTTGCAATTGCCTTTTCTTATTCCATGAAGGGCGTCGCGCTTCGTACGGACGCCAAAAATAACATAAATCGTCTCTCTGATATAAAACTAGCGACTTGTTATAAACATTCCTGCGTTATATCAGATCAATGGAATTCTATACCTCACACAGTAAAATACCATACAGGTAAAATACCATACCTTAACCTACCTTACTGCACAGATTACGACGTAATTATGTGTATAGTTACATTTGGCTTATTCACAAATATTAGACCGCATTTAAAGCAACAACAACAACAACAACTATAAAAACTTAAGGTATTAATAGCATTCCGTCATTAACTTTTTTAATCTAAACTACATCATAATTTAATATCTCGCTTAATTAAATATCATTGGAGTTTAAAGCAAACGTTTCACAACACTTCTGTCTTAGATCAGGCGTATCCAATGTTTTAGTTTATGCAGAACTTACATATATTTTATTTCCATTTTGTAGGCGGCTAGAGATCGTTCAACTACTAGTCCGACGCATTAACATTACAATACAATACAATACAATAAATACAATACAATATATTGTGGCAATTAGTAATGTCTATGATGCTCTTTATCATGTAATAAATACTATTTAAAAACAATACCTACCCTCCTGGCGATCTATGACCCGCCATCGTTTGTCCTTTGTAAACAATTACTAAAAGACGGGGATGAAACTGCCGCAATTTAGTATTCCTGTTCCAACAAGATTTTCATATCTTTGCCAACCTATAACTAAAATAAGGAAGTAGAATAACAAACGCTTGATATCTCCAGTCGTAAAATTCAAGAGTGTTTACCTGAGTATTTTAACTACCCATTAGTCAGTCAGTCAAGAGAAATTAAAGTTAAACTAAAAGGCGCATTGCAAATGTATTCGGGTATTCCTTTCTAGGAAAATGATTTAACTTCCTTGTCAGACAATTGTTAACACAAGTATGTGGTTCAATACACATCCTATAGAGCGGAAAGTAATTTCGGCCTTACACTTATGTGCTTGATTATGCGGTGGGAAAAACGTAAACAGAATTTGAAATTTAGTGATCAAAAGCAATTAATTTAAGTAAGGGTAGCATCTGAATCACAGAGATACACTTTGATTACATGTTTTTCACATTCACTACTATCATAAAAAAAATCTCTCCACATTTAAAATCCCTATTGATTTGCTCAATTGAAAAACAGTTCTCTTTTTTTTTCTGTGTGTCAATTTAGATTTACAAGTGGAGGGGGTCCATTTACATTAAGTTTTCCAGCCAAAAAAATGTAAACATTGTATTCTAAATATCAAGATTGTTAATATCAAAGAAAATAATGTTTTGGTTACCTTTTTCTAGAAAATATTAAGTTTAAAACAGTCAGCAATTTATAACAGACATTTTTCTTACAGTTAAAAGGATATAAAAAGTTACTATGTTATCATTTGTCTCTGCGTGCCCCACACGTATTATCTTTGTAATAAATTTGATTGTATCCTGACATTTAGAAACACCTGACATGGCCTAATTTTTTTTACGTTGGCATTGTTTTGAAGCCAAATTCCACCTAACCTAGAAATTTTACAATTCAAAGTGCAAACCACACCTCTATCTCCCCTTAATATAATGCATTGTTGAAATTAGTTAGACTGGTTAGACGACTGATTAAGTTATTTTTTATTTAGTTAGTACACATTTACCAAAGTTAGACTTAGCAGAAATTTGAAAAAAAATACAATGTGATTTGGACAAAAAATAATGCTGATCATTAATAAGACTGCTACATTACGCCGTCCCAATACCGTATTAAACAGTAAACTTCAAATTTGAAATACGAGTAAGGTTTAGAAGTCATTGGTCTTCAATGTGCAAGTGTTGTTTACATACATGTGATAGACGACTTGCAATAAATCTCCTTTTTATTTATTTTAATAAAAAGAAACAAAATTTACCTGTGATATAAGCTCTATTCAAACCGAAAGTAAAACGAGTGGATTTCCCTTCCAATAATCGAAAACGAGGCAAGAGAGGGAAATTAGGCCAAGTAGGTTTATCTTCATTATTTGTGCAAATTATTGATAATTTATGTCAGCTTATGACAAAAAGCATACATTTTTGACTCTGTTAAGTAATATATGTACAAATATATGGCAATTTTCTTTATTGGTACATTAGTTAGTGTTACTCTTAAATGCGACATGTTCGGATATGTCATACTGTTCGGCCAATGGACAAAATATAGTCATGCAAACACAAATATATCTACATCCATAACAAGTTACACACACCAAAAATAAATGTAAAAACTTGATTGGATTGGATGAAGAATTTTGTGTGAGTTATGCGTATTGATGATATGAATAGCACGGGATGACTTATCGTAACATGCTTTTGTTTGCATATTTTTAAACCGAAAGTAGGACGGAACGGAAGTAAAAATATATAATTAAATCATGAAATGTAGAAAAATGTTGTTTTTTATAAATAATTTTATCGCCCATTTGATGTAGTCTGATTTATTTTACTTTAATTTTACTGCCTTTAGACATAATTATGCAGTATTTCATAATTTGATACAAAATTGCACATGTCTGGATCTGTTAACTTTACAAGGTCGTATCCACAGAGGGTTGTAGATGGCAGTTGTCACCTCAACTTCTGTAACTAAAATATTGTTAGAAATAAAAGACAAGACTATGCATGCTAGTTTGTATCGATATCAATTTGAACAGTCTGTGTTAAATGAAAAATCAACGATGTGTAAGGCAATAAAGTATCAAAGTTGATACGTGTATGCTACCACATTTAAGTATGTATATATGTATATAATTATTCTTCTAAAACAGTTTCCAAACATCCAAGATTATGTTTAATTTGTACTGCAAACGTTTTTCTGCATTATAAGTAATCATTAAAGTATATGCATTCATTTCTAATTAAGAAGAAGTTATCGAAAATGAATTTCTAATAAAAAAAATTACCTCTTTTATTTACATGGAAATGTAAATTCGGTGATATCTTTGCAAATAATGCTTTTTGGAACTTAAAATATTGATATATCTTCATTTGAGCATCATATTTATGATATAAAACCATGAAATATTGAGTTACAGGATCTTTAATTGTACTGGATCAACTTAAATTTATCTTGTATCATAGTTTGGGGACCTTTCTGTTGAAAATATGTCAGAGTTAAATCGTATACACATATACAATGTACATGCACACACAGGCACGAGTATCGGACCTTGGATGAAAAAATATGACCAGATTGATAATAAAACCTGTGTTCATCTTAAAAGTGTCAAAAACCAAAAAAAAAAAAAAAAATGTAAATAATGACCCCCTTTAAAATATACTATAAGTTAAGAGAAGGCCGGAAACTCCAGATTCGAGCCTACGAGCAAGGGATTCATTTCCCGAGCCGTTGTGAAAACAATTGGCCAGACAATTAAAAACGACTTTTATCACTATTTCACGTTTGTATTAAGCTTCCAAATGAGACCGACCCCAAGTCTCTAGCCCTTCCCGTTCATGAAATATCTATCGGGAAACGAGCGAATTCGTGCTAAAAATCCTTGGTAGACAGAATTGCGGCACAACGATTCGGTACGTAAACATAGACTAATACATGTTTGTCAGCTGAGTACGGGTCAAAATCACTTGAATTTACTAAATAATATTACTAAATACATTAAGTTGGACCACTCACAACCGTCAGTAGCATCTGATACACACGAGATTCGAGTTTCAAACATTTACACGGTCTTTCAATCGCTTTCTACGCCATTATGCATCCTTGTGTGAAACGTTGCGCTTTCGTTGCTATTGGCCAATCAGAAGACTCGTTACAAAATATCGAACAGCTGATTGACAATGGCGTTGAAAGGAATCTAAATACCGTGGAAAGGTTTGAAATTCGAATTTTACGTGTATCAGATGCTACTGACGGGTGTGAGTGGTCCAACTTAATGTATTTAGTAATATTATTTAGTAAATTCAAGTGATTTTGACCCATACTCAGCTGACAAACATGTCTTAGTCTATGTTTACGTATCGAATTGTTGTGCCGCAATTCTGTCTACCAAGGATTTTTAGCACGAATTCGCTCGTTTCCTGATAGATATTTCATGAACGGGAAGGGCTAGAGACTTGGGGTCGGTCTCATTTGGAAGCTTAATACAAACGTGAAATAGTGATAAAAGTCTTTTTTAATTGTCCGGCCAATTGTTTTCACAACGGCTCGGGAAATGAATCCCTTGCTCGTAGGCTCGAATCTGGAGTTTCCGGCCTTCTCTTAACTTATAGTATATTTTAAAGGGGGTCATTTTTTACATTTTTTTTGGTTTTTGACACTTTTAAGATGAACACAGGTTTTATTATCAATCTGGTCATATTTTTTCATCCCAGGTCCGATACTCGTGCCTGTGCATGCACAGTGCGTTAACTGGAGTATTAGTTGCCCATTGATTGGCTCATTTTTGCTGGGGTTCACTTATTGTGACGGCAGAGAAAGCGATAGAGATATCATATTCAGATGCTTGTTCATTTGTTCCTTTTTCTGGGGGTGTCATTTTCTGACAACAGGGAACGTGTTTTTATGTTTTGACTACTAAACAGATAGAATATCAAATCATTTGGGAATCTAATTTATACTCGGGGGCTACGCCCCGTCGTACAAATCAGATAGCCCCGTGTTTTGATGCTCTTTCTATTACATAAGCCATGCGGTTGGAGATACTTACAAACGAACACTTGAAAATATTGCAGTTTATTTAAAATATGTATACATATTCACGTTGTGTACCATGCTGCGTTGGAGAAACATAATATTTTTTTTAAAGATTATTATTTAAATATGACCGTTCCCCCACCCCCGTAACTAAATTGTATATATATATTTTGCCGATTGTAAATGACTGGTGCTAGCTTAAGCTTCCTTGCATGTTACTCTAACAAATTTTCAACAGTTCTAAAAACTTAAGAAACTTATGAAAGCATGAATCTGGAGGTAGGCTCCTTTATAGTCAATTAATCATACAAAGATTTCGTCCTAAAGTTTATAAAAATATTTCGTTGAAATCGGTTTGAAATGGAAGGTTAACATTTTCATGCCTTGTAGGCACATGACGTACCCCTTTCAATTCTTGTTATATCACATATTTATATAATTAAAAGTTTGTTTAGCAAGCGGAACGCCGAGAACTGTTTATAAAACTTGCACATGTTTTATTTGATCAAGTTAAATATTTGATAAGTTTTTATTTTGTTTAAGTTAAACTATTTACACTCCTATTTCTGTTACGGGTTTCTTCACACAAAAGAATAATTTAACTTAAAACAAAGAAATCTTGTTAATTAATAAATTGAAATCATACCAAGTCGCATACAATATGAAAATATCATACGTAGCAGTATCCCTGCAAGACATAATAAATTATAATCATTTTTAAAATTGAAACTGACATACATTTGACATGTATGTATATTTTCAATCGTATTCAACTTATACGTAAGTGCATTGTTCTTCTTTATACTCAAATTTACAAATTGTCTCAATGTATATTCTGCAGACACTAGACCATCTACAAACAAAAAGTGAAATGGCGAATACCACTCTTGGTAGCGAGAAGAAGGCGAAAATGTTGGTTGCTGCCATAGATTTTGGTACGACCTACAGCGGGTACGCCTTCTCCCTTAAACACGAGTACCAGGCTGACCCAGGTAAAGTCTCTGTCAACCAGAACTGGGTGGCTGGTTCCATGGCTTTGGTGTCTCTTAAAGCGCCAACGGCAGTTCTTTTTAATGAGAAGAAAGAGTTCGAGAGTTTTGGGTACGAAGCGGAGAATATGTTCTCGGAGTATGCTTTAGACGGGGAGGACAGAAATCACTATTTCTTCAACAGATTCAAGATGAAGCTACATGAAAAGAAGGTAAATTCAGTTCCTAGAAGTCTGACTGATCGGCTTGTGGTTTATTATTTATCTTTAAAAGCAGTGTTTTCATGGTATTTTGATTTTTTTCAAATAATTTATTATTTCGAGAATTCAGGTTTTTTTTCTTTTTCAGGAGATATTAGCGAACTATTTACGTCTTTGAAAAAAATGCGAAACCATCTTTGTAAAATATATAATCAGATTAATGACTTATGTTAATTTGCATATTATGAAAGAACATTTTACAAAAAGTATAATTAAATGTAAATATATAGATCAGCCGAGATTTTGAGCTGTCGGATGCGCATGGACGGAAGATGCCTGCTATGAAAGTGTTTGGAGAGGTTATCACGTATCTTAAAAGTCATTTGTTAGGGGCATTGAAGAAGCGGGGTACCATGGTAGATAATAAAGACATTCACTGGGTGTTGACAGTGCCGGCTATCTGGGCAGATTTCGCGAAACAGTTCATGAGAGAGTCTGCTTACAGTGTACGTATACTATTACAATAAAACAAAAAGTGTACGTATACTATTACAATAAAACAAAAATTCGTTATAATTTTATTCCCCATCCTAAAAATGTATCCTGACGGCTAAATCGTAGAGTCTCCTTGTATACCAGTCTTTATTCAAAAGATAACTTACTTTATCGCCTGCCTAGTGATTTATGTACTTACATTACTACAGGATTTGTATCTCATGAACCTATATTTAAGTATTACTTAATATGAGCCGCATCACGACAAAACCAACATAATGGGTTTGCGACCAGCATGGATCCAGTACAGCCTGCGCATCCGCGCAGTCTGATCAGGATCCATGCTGTTCGCTATCAGTTTGTCTTCTTGTTATAGGGTTTGTTAGCGAACAGCATGGATCCTGATCAGACTGCGCGGATGCGCAGGCTGGTCTGGATCCATGCTGGTCGCAAACGCACTATGTTGGTTTTGTCGTGACGCGGCTCATATAATCTGTGGATAAAAATTCATGCTTGGGTATATACAGTTTTGAAACGTTCGTGCTAAATATAGCAAAACATGTAGGGAAGTAGTTATTGCTTTAGATACGCACCATGACATACTTAACGGTGGAAGGGAAATAAATGTGCTGATGTTTTTCACTAAAATCACAAGAGTTTACAACTTGTAGAAGAACAGTTTAATGTTACAGATTCTTAGGATTGTTAAAACTCCTGCTGTCACATCTTATGGCAATAATAAAGATTCTTTCTTAATTTTGCCATGATTTTAAGAACTGTGTAAAACAAAGGCACGTTCATTTTCAGCAACATCAAATTCTTTGTAAGTCAAGTATCTAATAACAGGTATCATCTAACACCCGCTTACCTTCAGAAAAAGTAAAAGTTACCAGTATATAGAGTCAGACCGGCTTACACAGCTGAATTAGAATTTCCATCTAGATGTTCCCAAATTTGATCATGGTCAAACCGGAAATGATCATTGCCAAACCGAAAAAAGGAAGCTGGGGCAAGTCCATAAAATATTTTCATTATGTTAGTGGTGAAAATTAGTAGGAAATAGCTGTGTGTCTACAAAATATTGATCTCAGTAATGTAAAAAATATCAGGTAATTGAAGTTCTGTTTTGTATACAAATAAACAATACTGATAAGTGACCATATTAATACAGCGTTGGAATGCTCCTAGAATGAAGGCAAGGGTGTTACTTCATAATAGTTTGAGCAGCGTTACGACAAAACCAACATAATGGGTTTGCGACCAGCATGGCTCCAGACCAACCTGTGCCTCAGCGCAGTCTGATCAGGATCCATGCTGTTCGGTATAGGTTTCTCTACTTGTTTTAGGGTTTGTAAGCGATCAGCATGGATCCTGATCAGACTGCGCGGAGGCGCTGGCTGGTCTGGATCCATGCTGGTCGCAAACCCATTATTTGCCGGGTTGCACTGGTGCAAACCCGGGTTATAGTATGGTGAATGTTGGGCGGCGGGCGGGGAAAAAACTTTCGTAACAGTTTTCTCAACAACTACTTATCACAGCCTTTTGATATTTGGTATACAGCATCAACACATGGTCCCATACTGTGGGATTTGATTTCAGGTCTGTCAATCATCTACTTCCTGTTTGCCGACTTAGTTAAATTTTCAACATTATTGGTCAATTGTAGGAAATTTTCGTAACAGTTTTCTCAGCAACTACTTATCACAGCCTCTTGATATTTGGTATACAGCATCAACACATGGTCCCATACTGTGGGATTCGATTTCAGGTCTGTCGCTCATCCACTTCCTGTTTGCCGACTTAGTCAAATTTTAACATTAATGGTCAATAGTAGGAAATTTTCGTAACAGTTTTCTCAGCAACTACTTATCACAGCCTCTTGATATTTGGTATACAGAATCAACACATGGTCCCATACTGTGGAATTCGATTTCAGGTCTGTCGCTTATCCACTTCTGTTTGCCGACTTAGTCAAATTTTCTACATTAATGGTCAATAGTAAGAAATTTTCGTAACAGTTTTCTCAGCAACTACTTATCACAGCCTCGTGATATTTGGCACATGGCATTAACATATGGTCCCATACCGTGGGAGATGATTTCAGGTCTGTCGCTCATCCACTTCCTGTTTGCCGACTTAGTTAAATTTTCAACATTAATGGTCAATAGTAAGAAATTTTCGTAACAGTTTTCTCAGCAACTACTTATCACAGCCTTTTGATATTTGGTATACAGCATCAGCACATGGTATCATATCGTGGGATTCGATTTCAGGTCTGTCGCTCATCCACTTCCTGTTTGCCGACTTAGTTAAATTTTCTACATTAATGGTCAATAGTAAGAAATTTTCGTAACAGTTTTCTTGGCAACTACTTATCACAGCCTTTTGATATTTGGTATACAGCATCATACTGTTGGATTCGATTTCAGGTCTGTCTCTCATCCACTTCCTGTTTGCCGACTTAGTTAAATTTCCAACATTAAATTTTGACATAATTAATGATCAATACTGAATAGATAGTAGGAAATTTTCGTAACAGTTTTCTCAGCAACTACTTACCACAGCCTTTTGATATGTGGTTCACAGCATTGACATGACTGTGGTCCCACATTGTGGGATTCCATTTCAGGTCTGATGCTCATTCTTTTCCGGTTTACCAACTTAATTAAATTTTCAACATCAATGGTCAGACAGTGGTAGAAAATTTAAGTAACATCACAGCCTCATGATATTTTGTATACATATGCAACCCGGCCTTTTCTGTCTTAGACCCATTTTGTTGGTTTTGTCATGGCGCGGATCAATTATTATATTTATGCTATATTGGCCGGGGCTTAGAAGGTGACAAAAATGAAAATGCCAAATTGAGTACAATTAGACAATCATGGTGGTAAAATAGATACAGAAATAAGATATTTTTGTGAAGTTAGCAATAGTTAGTACAAAATCTGGGACAGAATGTGTTGTTATTCTGTCCCAGACAAAATGCGTAGAAGAATATTAATCATTTCTACTTGAAATTATTTTACCACCCTCCCCACCCAAAAATTTGGCCATAACATTTATCTAAACCAAACTATGTACCTGGTACGGGCGCACTAGATACACCACACATGAAAGTTAAAATGCTTTGTTAATGGCAGCGACAGTTAAGTGAAATTTCATATGCTCAGTCTGTATTTTATTTTAGGCGATTATTTTCGCTTTCTATAACTTCTATATTCAATCAGCCAGGCCCTCAACAACACTCCGCTGTAATGTGCCAGTACTCGGATGTAAATTTTGGATGTAAAGTTTGGATTATTCGTCATGTTTGATGTTATTTATATTGTAGGCAGCCATTGATGGAAGTCACCTATCTATAGCTCTAGAACCAGAAGCTGCATCTCTATATTGTCAACTTATACCCACTGACAAGATCCACGGGTCCGAGGGGGCATCATTCAGCGTCGGCAGTCCAGGTTCAAAATACATGGTCATTGATTTAGGAGGTAATGCCACATTTTACAGTTAATAATGACTAATTTACTTTTTTAACATGTTTATTACATGACTGCCAATTACAAAAGACATGTATATTTTAAAATCAACGTGACATATTCGCTCTGTAATGATCTTATTGTGTAAACCACATTTAACTGTAATTTGAGTCCAAATTAGATTTTATCACAATAGTTTTAAGTTTATTCTTTGTGGTTTATTCATAGTACATTGGTTTTTCACCTATTGTTAACATAAAGGATATAGAGACTATCGGACTTAAGTTTTTATTTCCCTTATCATGTTTTAGATGATCACTCAAGAAAAACTTCAAGGGCGAAATTTTTCATACGCTTATATGATTGTTTAGAATAATTCTAATGCAGAATTTGAGGAATAGTAATTTAAGAAAACCTCTTTTTTTAAACCAACAAGCTTAGACATTTTTAATTATTAAAATCCGTTCAATATTTAAATGTGTAATTACCTCCCTTTGACTGTTGACATAATAAGTGCAACATATCACATAAAGTCCAAGGGAAACAACAAGTTACAAACACAATTTGTTCTCTGACTACATCAGAATATTAACCCTTAACATGCTGAAGTTCCTACATTACTTGTCCATCTTCAATTTGACGCTGATTACCAATTTTAGGGAAATGAAGTAACTTTTAGTGGTCAATATTATAGAGCCTAGTTAGACTTTACAGAAATTTAGGCTTGTTTGGCTGCATACTGTTGACAAAAGCTAGGGAATCCATTTTTGGTCCCAGCAGAGTAAGAGTCAAAGCAATTTCTTCAAATTAAAAAATAAGATCTTTCCTGGTATTAAGTTGATTCATACTTGTTACCTGAACAGTATTTGTTTTCATTGTGTAGCTTATTAAAAAATTTTCTTTATGGTGCCTTAATGTTGAACTGTTCGAATAGACTGTAGCCTTGGATACATAAAATTGGCAGCAAAAACAATTTGAGCCGCGCCATGACAAAACCAACGTAATGCGTTTGCGACCAGCATGGATCCAGACCAGCTTGCGCATCTGCGCAGTCTGATCAGAATCCATGCTGTTCGCTATCAGTTTCTCTACTTGATATAGGGTTTGTAAGAAAACAGTATGGATCCTGATCAGACTGTGCGGATGCGCAGGCTGGTCTGGATCCATGCTGGTCGCAAACGCATTACGTTGGTTTTGTCATGGCGCGGCTCATTTGTCTTTGGTGCGAAACAATGGGATTATATCACATTTTGTTATTCTTTTGAATTTGCAAAGTCAATAAAAGGGATCATTGACCGTTTGTACATTAAATATTTTTAAAAATGTATTTTTCTATAATCAACATGTTCTAATTGTTACAGTAATTCATTACATGTTTATATCTACTGTCCCACACAAAACGGGTCTTAAACATCAACATATCTGTTTATAGTTATTAAATATGCATGGAAGTAAAATATGCAATTTCCATGAGATAACTGTTACCTAAAGGTTGTTATGTTTCACTTGACACAGATATAAACACCCCCATTATCACACCGTGAACATGTTGCGAGTAGGACAGGTTGATGCAGTTAGAATTTACTATAAAAATGTCAGTTTTTAAACCGAATTATCCAAGATACATTATTTACCTATCGACATAAAATTCTAAGATATATTGTGCAGCAGTCGATTGCAGGATAAAAAAACTTACCAAGCGCACACTTGTTTCTACCCGCAACCAACTGATTTACTTGTAACCAGTTAATGGGTGTGCTTATAATTTAAGTCAATATTTACAAAATAAAACTTAGAATGGTTTAAAATTACAAATGGATAAACATTGCAAATTCTTTACTTTATAGATGTTCTTGTCGACAAGACATGTATTACTCATCTAGTTTCATATAGATATTATCTTTTGATGACATTTTATTTATAAAAAAAACAACAAAGAGCGCCCAAACTACAATGCGTGGGATAGTAGCTTTAATAATAAAATATTTTACATCTTAATCATTGGCGTGTACTAATTGTTACAGTTACACATATTTGTATTGTTAGAGCAGCTAACTTTCATATGTGTGTGTTACAGGTGGGACTGCAGATATCACCGTACATGAGCGTCAAGCAGATGGAGGGCTCAAAGAAATACATAAAGCCAGTGGCGGGGCGTGGGGTGGTACCAAGGTTGATGAGGAATTTGACCGATTAATTGTTAGAATAATTAAAGACCGGGCTTTCAAACTTTTCTGTGATGAACATTCGGGCGATCGTCTAGATTTACAGCGAGAAATGGAAATGAAAAAGCGTATTATTTCCCCGGCATCAAAGGGAAAAATCACGCTCAAAGTGCCCGTTGCGCTTGCGGAATGTTATAAGAAGATCAACACTAGCACAATTGAGAAGGCTATAGAAAATTCTCCTTATAAAGGGAAAATAACATGGCTTCCTGACAAAATAAGAATTGAAGCTGATGTCTTTAAGGCACTGTTTAAACCATGTATAGAAAATATAGTTAAACATATTAAGGATCTACTGAAGTTTCCAGAACTGAGAGATACAAACACATTCCTGATGGTGGGCGGATTTTCGGAGTCCGAGATGGTTCAAGATGCTGTAATGAAGGCTTTACCAGGCAAGAATGTAATTATACCAGACGAGGCAGGTCTGTCAGTGTTGAAGGGAGCAGTTATATTTGGCCATCGTCCTGTAGCGATTACGTCACGAAAATCTAAATATACATATGGCATCAATATATCTCCCCCGTTCGACCCTGATAGACATCCAGAGTCGCGAAGGGTTGCCGTAGGAAATACTGATCGCTGCCGTGATGTGTTTAAAAAGTATATACAAGAAGGAGACACAGTTATGGTAGGTGAGCCGCGGTCTGGGAAACATATCACGCTGTCTGCTCACCAGAGAGAAATGCAGTTGAACATCTATGCGTCGACAAAGCGGGAACCACAGTTTGTTGATGAGGAAGAATCGGAATACCTTGGGCGAGTAGTTGTACAGTTACCGGATAGCGATGATAAAATTCGGGTAGAAGTAACAATGATGTTTGGTGAAACAGAATTGACAGTTGAAGCACAAGAGTTATCCACTTTAAAGAAGTATACCTCGTATTTTGATTTCCTATAGGTATACACGTGAGTTTGGACAGTTATAAACCAAACGATTCACATAATTTTCATTAGATTTTTAATGAATATGAATTATTTAAATGGGTGAAATTCTTCACACCGATGAATCATTAAATCACTTTAATAACTTTAATAAAACAATGACTTATCTGAAGTTAAATAAGTGTAAATCTTGCAAACCTGTAAACCTGATTACTCTTCTTAAGATTTATATAACTATAATGTATATAGGAAAAATGAAAAAAATAAATTTTTGAATGACAGAAATCACTGAATGAAAAGTTTATTGTCGACCTGTTTCAGTGATTATCGGTATTACTGTGGTTGCCCTGTATCAGGGTTGATCAGTCTTATTGTGGTTATCCAGTATCAGTGATGATTAGCGTGATTGTGGTTACCCAGTATCAGTGGTGATTAGTGTGATTGTGGTCGCGTTGCATCAGTGATGATTAGCGTGATTGTGGTTACCCAGTATCAGTGGTGATTAGTGTGATAGTGGTTGCCCAGTATCAGTGATGTTTGATGTGGTTGTCCCGCTTAGTGTGATTGTGGCCGACCTGCCTCAGTGATGATTAGTGTGATTGTGGTCGACCTGCATTAGTGATGATTAGCGTGATTGTGGTCGACCTGCATTAGTGATGATTAGCGTGATTGTGGTCGACCTGCATTAGTGATGATTAGCGTGATTGTGGTCGACCTGCATTAGTGATGATTAGTGTGATTGTGGTCAACCTGTATCGGTGATGATTAGTGTGATTGTGATCATCTTTTATCAGTGATGAATAGCGTGATTGTGGTCGAACTGTATCGGTGATGATGAGCGTGATTGTGGTTGCCCAGTATAAGCGATGATAATCCGAATACTTATTTATATATAAACGTGTTGGAAATACATCGCAGCATCGTATACTATCATAAAACCCCACGCATATATTCCCTTTATAATCAATTCAAAAATCTTTCTTTCAAAAGTTTCTATGAGATTGCTGGTTTGATTTAAAGTACAAAATTCGTTTCGAACCTTGATTTTGTGATGTCCAGCCTGTATCAGCCGAAAGTTGCTTCATACGTAAATACGCTTTTGGCCGTTAGCTTTTTGGCCATGTAAGAATTTTCATTTTCAATGGGAATTGAGACAGATTTGTTTGCAATTCTTACCATCAAAACATAGAAGTAAGCACTGAGTATATTTACACTGTCAGTAAGTAAACCGAATATTCAGAAGTGAGAACATGGGGATTTTTGTAGGGTTTTACGCCGCATCAACACACTATATGGCTTTACTGGTGGGGAAGACCTAAGGTGCCCTTCCGCGCATATTTCAGGCACGAACGGTCACCTGAGAAGAACCGCCGACGTTCCGTCCTCGTATTTAAGAATCCAAAGTCCATGTCGGGATTCGAACCCACAGCGGTGAGTACATTGAATAACTAGATGTACATCAAATATGTTTGAAGTGTTACATTGAATGCCTAATAATTTGTACATAGAATGTTTAAAAGTGTGTACGACATTATATGTCCTAAATAATTGAATGCCTATAAATTAAATAATTAGAAATCTTCTTAATTTTGGTATCTTGTTACAGTTTCAACATGTTACTAATTTGCCATTTATATGAACTGTATTTTTGCTTTGTTGGCAATGGGTATGATTATAGTAATACTACTTTGTTTACATTTTGCTACCTTCTCGACACATTTCTGCACATTCAATGCTCCTTTCCAGATTGGTTAAACATCTTACATGCTCCTAATCCATTATTAAAACATAGTTAAACACATGTTTGAATTTTCTGAAGAATAAGAAATATATGGATTTCTGAGGCATAATTTGCACAATATGCACATCATAAATTCTAGGGATTTTATTGAACAAATGATAGTTAAAATCTCATTAGATGTGTATGTAAACTAAAACATGTCAATGTCAATAACAGGAAAAAATATTATAAGATACAAAATACAGCACTAAATAATTGCAGAAATCATGCAAACATCTTTTAACATATAAAAAACATGTATACATGCCGTGTACCGGCGTATGTATATGTTTGCATTATTGTATATCCGGGTTTATGTTTATATCGTCATAATGTTTCATGTTTTTTGCATTCACTGAGGAAAATATCGTTTGTAACATAGCCGGGTGATTCAAAACCGTGTCGTTCAGAATAACAGTAGTTTGCTAGTGTTTTAGAATTAAAAACAGCTGGCACTGACAGCGACCGCCGTGGTGTGGTATCATGTAAATTTTGTAAATATTTCTTAAAGTGGTCAACGGAGTACTTTAACTTTTTAAAGGGTTCAATTTCTTCAAAACTTTCACCATACTTGCTATCGATCGAAGTAAAATATGTATAATCTGGACTGCTATTTTGACTGCCTGGTACTAAATTAAAACTGTTAGGTAATCTTTGGTCGGCATTGTCTATCACTTGTGACAACGGAATTGAGGAAAGTTCATACATTCCAGTCGTATCTAAGGATGAGTATCTAGACGGAAAATGTTGTCTTAAACATACAAAACCAATTAAAATAATCACTAGTGCACCAAGAACGGTTCCAGATACACTCATAATCATAGTTAAGGAAATAGACTTCTTCGGAATTTCTTCGTTTACATGTACAATCTCGTCACTTGAAACATCTGTTATAAAATACAGAAAATCATGTATACATAACAACACTTTTATACTGTTTGTGTTCTCCTTTAAATATTTAGGATAAAAATTTATGATATTTCCAGGTGTTCAAGATTGAATGATAACTATAGTGACAAAACATATTTCATCATTCAAACTTGTATCAGAGGGTTTTCAGAACAATAAATCGATGTTGGATTCTTTTCTTTCAATTTCATTTTCATGCAGAAATGTCAGAAAAAAAATCATACTTATTTCTATCAGAATTATTTCACTAACTAGACATGACTGTATTTGTTGCTAAAATCATACATATTTTGTATTTAGAAAACGTGCATGACGATAAATCAAAATAAAAGTCTGTCCATCTCTAAAAAGCACAATTATTACAATAAAGCGTCATATTACATATTAAGATTACCTTCTATTCCATAAGCATTTGAAAAACGCATCGTTGTACTCCCGGGCCAACATATGTCGGGATTATCGAAGCCTCGTTTATCCCGGCATTCCGGAACTACAAATCTCTGTAACTCGAGGGGACAATGCGAACACAAGAGACAACTTCCGGTTGATGAAACACGGAAATAGTCTAAAAGACAGAAAAATATAGTGATAAAGTATAATTGTGGTAATAATTGAACGAAAATTCTCTAAATGCATCATTTAATCTTTGTTGAAAGGATATACTTCAAAGAACTAGACAAACGATCCCGGGGAGTAAATATTTGTGTTATGAATGCATTCTTTTGATCTAGGTATGAATGCAATGCTGCGCAAAAAAAAATGTAAAATTTGCGTAGTTCAGGATAATAATATTTTTTTCAGACCTTTTTCGCAATCCCCACAAACGGTATCTGCAGCGCTATTACACTTTAGCAGTCTTTCTTCATTTCTCCTGCATGTTTTGCAAGGTATACACAAAGCAGAATTAGAACTGACCGAGAACATGTTCCTTGGACATGGGCGACATAATGAGTTCCGTTTCACTGAACATTTTCGCCTTATATATTCCCCGGGTTTACAATCGGAACATGGTTTACATCTACTTCCGCCTACGTCATTATACCATCCGGAAGAACATTGCCCACACACAGTATCATTAAACATGTTACACTCTGTTTTAACTTGAAATCCTTTGGGACATCTTGAACATCTTCTGCATTTACTGTCACCATTGTCTTCTTTAACCTGGTATTTGTAAGCTGGGCATGGCTCAGGAATAATCTTATTTGGCGAGTTCTGAAAATATAAAATTAATGCAAACATTACATATTTCATATTTCCTTGAAATGAGTAAACCAATGTGTAAAGCTTCAACATTGTGACCTCATGGTAATGTGAC
The DNA here is from genome assembly GCF_026571515.1 of Ruditapes philippinarum. Taxonomy (NCBI): domain Eukaryota; kingdom Metazoa; phylum Mollusca; class Bivalvia; order Venerida; family Veneridae; genus Ruditapes; species Ruditapes philippinarum. The sequence goes on from NW_026860883.1 coordinate 164,693, forward strand.
ATCATTGTTTCAATCTGTTGTCATTCATAACTTTTAATTATATTAATAAACAATATGTTACATATTTATAACATATTTCGCATACTTAGCATCTTAACTTGACAAAAATTATTTATTTTTCTGTATTTTAACATATAAGGGAAGAAAATATAAATTATGACCGATTTCTCTCACACGGTGACCTAGTTTAAAATGTTCAAGTTTCATATATAAGGTACTGTACAGATAAAAATCCCCATATTTTCCATAATATATTAAATTACTTGTTCACTAAAATATATTGTACAGTTCAAGTATGTATGCAATCAGCTTTGACCTAAATACAGTTATAAGTTATATTACAAAGTAGAATGTATAAATTACATGTAATCAATAAGAAAAGGAAGAATCTTGTTTGGTTAGATTTAAACCATTTCACAACTTGTGACCTTGGTTAAAATTTACATATCCGAAATTTAGAATTATTCATATGAATTATAGAATTGAAACTTGAATAATTCATTTACCTATTATATTATGTTTTTTTAATCAGAACATGAGTTAGCCGTTGTTAAACTATTTCATTAGGCAGTCCAGTTTAAATTTGTGTTAGACAATGTCCATGACATAGAATTATATTAGTTCCCTTTTTTGGTCCCTTTAGAACGTTTTCAAAATTGATATTGACGCACTATTATTTCGATTATTTTCGTTATACGTCACTAAAAGACACTCAGGGATGCTGCGCACAGTTTCCTCAACTCTTGTTACACTACTGGTATTGTAGCAATATATATTGTCTTGAATATTCGCTAGTTCCAAGGCATTTTATATTGCTATAAAATGCAAAGTCTAAGTATAATTAAACCTTAGGTCTTTTGCCAAAATGTATGCCGTAGACGTTTAGTAACTGATAAATCATTATATAGCACAGGTTTTAAACAGAAAGTACCAGTTTGAACAATTTTATAGTTTTGCAACAAAGATTTACTTACCGGAGCAACAGCCTCAACAACAGATAACTGCATCACTGATATATACAACATACAACATACTCGTGTAATATACAGCCTATGCACAGCTGGTTTCTTAAAGTATGTCATCTTTGCACGGCTCCATTAAGGGGATTTCCTAATAAACTAAAACAAAAAGGGAAGTAACTAGAATAACTGTTCTTCTATTCCAGATTATTTACCTTAGATTACTAGAGATAAATGTTAATATGCATTTTTTCACTAAAGTTAAGAAACCATTATATTTAACTGCTAAGAAAGACTGTAGTTTCAAAATACACGGTTTTTAAAATACATATTTCTAAACCGTTAATCAAAAACACAGCAATCGCAAAAACCCATCAATACAAAAACTTTTAAGGGCTATAAGAAAAGTAGTTTGCACTTGTATTTAACTAAAGTGGTAAAGACAGGGTTTCATTAAACAAAATCTTAATGGGCGTTGAAGGGTCGTGTGTAGGCCTTTCTAGTAAAACCTCGAGATTCTTTTTACAAGAATTTTACTTATTAACCCTTTCTAGTGTTAAGATAATATACTCAACTGTAATATGTAGTGGCGAATCAAATTAAAAGGATTTTATTTTCCTAGGACCGTAATGTTTCGTACGTTATGCATTTAGTGTATAATTATTATTAGTTATAGAGATTTTTGACAGGTTATATGAACCTGTATAAACGGTTGTTTGGAAATATAACCCGAGTCAATATGTCATCTACCGGTGAATATCACATCATATTCATTGGCTCACTAGTCAATAATTGTAAAATAATAATCAGCTGATATAAGATTTAGTTATAAACAGTTATTTTTACTTTCGAATTCCAACTCATAGTGTGTTAACTTGCACAATATCGATCATTTTTAAAGTTAAACATGTGTATAATTAATGATTTCTCATACCGTGTTGTGTTATTCTACGAATATAAAGAAATAGACAGACCCTTAAACAATCCTTCAACCTACTCTGTATGTCATAATAGCTATTTATACCCAGATGATCTGTACTATTTTAGTAATTTGATCCTAGTTATTTTGAAGTTTATTTACATTGTAATATAATCCATTAAATTGACCTATTTATTTATAAAGATAAACCTACCACGGTTATCATATTAAAAGTATAGAAAGATAATTATGACATATTTTACATGTAGCGATTAAAACACAGATAAATGACATATCTTCGCGGAGGCAACGTTAACCGTATCAAAGTTATTAAAAAGTGAAAATAAAACTTAAATAATAAATTGAAAAAATAAAAATAAAATTAATGTACAGGTTTCCAAATTGGATTTTAAATAGAAATATTAAATATCCTTACTTACAGAGTTAGCTTCACAGTGAATGGAAAATATCATTAAAATTCATTAAACAGTCAGTATAGTGACAGGTTTAAAAACAATAACAAATCCTAGTCTCATGAAAAACTCGTTCCATTCGGTTAAGGAGTTGTTTTAAATTTTATTTTTTAAATATCTTAACTTACATTTTCCAAATTTTATTGCCTTTACATTATTTAGATCTCTTTTGTTAATAAAAATTCCCTTTCTATTTGAGAACAATATATGTAATTCATACATGGGTTTTATTTAATACGAGTGCATTTTTGTCCTTTTTGTTAAATCCTCTCACCTATTTTAAAAAGAAAATATCATAGTTAATCTTCCCATGAAATGTTATGTGACTTGTGGTCAAAATGATAAACCGGTTATTAACTAGCTACCACACCTTCCGGTGCTTTATTGAGCGATATATCGCCCTTTGTACAAGGTTATATAGATATATAGGTGCATGTGGTTAATTTATACATGCATGTCCCAGCAATGCATTTTATAACATATTATCTTCAATAATCTAGCCAAGCCTTAAACAATGTACAATGTCAGCATTTTTATGCCTATAAATAGTTGAATGTACTTTGAGCACATTTTTGTGTCTCCTTTTATAAAATCCGATGTCAAAATTGCTTTCTTACGTGAAGTTTCTAAAGGTTTTCACACCTATCATAGTCTTATAGTGTTCTTTTGTGAGCTGTCGTAGATGTTAACGTATAGGAGTGTAAACATTATTTAGAGTCCATGTATTTCAAATCACGTACTTAAATTTCACCTTATAATTACAACCGTATACGTTGTAAGTAGAACCGTTACACCAGTAGTATGTCATGTACATGTAGTAGTAGAATAATAGGTTATATTTTTATGTGATTTTTCTGTAACTATATTGTAAAAGACTTAATAAAAACGTTAGCAATCTGAACTTGATCATATAGATTGTAATATTTAATTAAATTAAATGTACTTGGTTATACAGTGCCCATCAAAAGTCTGGAGACACATAACATTTCACTAATTTTTGGGTAATCTTGGCAAAATCTGTCCAGCAAATGCAATTTTATTGTTTGAAATATAATATTACCTCCATTTATTATCTTTTGGCATAAAAAAATGTTAAGAAAGTCATAAGATTTTCATATTTATATGACAAACTTACAGTTTTACATATTTTTTAGAGAAACCTAAACTTAACTAATGTTTTCGATCACTTCAAAAACCTTTAATAATCCATAAAAAATTTCTGTCCAAATATCAACATAACTTCCATGGTCAGTCTAGTGAATGTTTCAATACAATTCAATACAATACAATGGTTCCGTTTGAAGACAGAGTGCGCTGTAAAACCCTGAGAAGTCAAGGAGTGGCTGCTTCAGAAATTGCCAACATTCTGGGAATAGGAAGGTTGGTTTCTTAAATTGATGATTTTTTACACTTGCTGAATACTTTACAATTCTTTTGCAAGGACAATATCAGCCTTGGATGTTTCTTTTGTGGTTAACGTCAATTTCCTTCTTGTAGAGCCACTGTTCACAAGATCCTGGATCGATTTGAGGCTACATGAAGTCACCATGATCGACCTAGATTGGGCCGCCCAAAGGTCTCTACACTAAGAGACGCTCCCCTTGTTTATCAGGCAATCTTTACAAGACAGGAGACTCATTGTTCCATTCCTCAAGAGGTCATGGAAATTGACTGAGTTAATGCTTCACATTCCACAGTTTGTCGCAGACTTTAGCAAGTTGGATTAGAGTGTCATCAAGCCATTAAGAAGCCACTACTGACCAATGATCATAGACAGAAGCATTTGGCTTTTGCTAGAGCACATTCTGGCTGGGCATGGGTGGATTGGTCCACTGTTTTGTTCACCGATGAGAGCAAGGTCAACATGTTCCAGACAACGTCCAGGTGAAGCTCTTTTGGACGAATGTGTTGTGTCAACAGTGACATTTCAAGGTGGTGGAATCATGGTATGGGGTGCCATGAGCTTCCAGGGACCTGGTATTCTGAAGGTTGTGCATGGGAACTTGAATTCCAAAGGTTACATTGACATTTTGAGCAATTGTGCCATACCATCGCCTCATCTGCTAGTGTATGGAGATGAGAACTGGTACCAAGATGATGGTGTTTCGTGCCACCGAGCAAAGGTAGTAAAAGAATGGCACTCCCAGAAGAGCATTAGGTGCTTGGAGAACTGGCCACCACATTCTCCAGACCTCAACCCTATCGAAAACGTGTGGCATGACATCAAAATGAAGTTCGGGAACAAGCATCATGGTAATCTGAGAGAACTGTCAATGATTGTGATTCCTTGTATGAGTTGACAGTTAATAGATGTAGAACATTAGTTAAGAGTATACCTAGAATAATTCAAGCCGTTTTGGCAGCTTTAGGAGGACACACTTAGCACTTACTGTGTGATCTTTTCTCTTAGCACTTACTGTGTGATCTTTTCTGTACTGCTGTGGTTTTTGTGCTATTAGGAAAATGAGACAAAATTTGGCATTTTAGACTTTTAATCTAAGTTGTGCATTGTTTTTTTGTGTTCATATGTGACATGAATGAATTATTATGTATCATTATACATTCAGAATGAATTAAATTGGACATTTTGCAAAGAAAACTGTTTTTATTGACTTGTCTCCAGACTTTTGATGGGCACTGTATATTAGATCGCTAAAGACTCATTTACCGCTGAAAGGTTGGGTTTCTTTTATCGGACTAAAAGTATTTTATTACAGCGGTAGTTGAAATCTTAATGAAACATTTGCGTAGCTTGTTTCAGTATAAAAACAGACGATCATTTCAAAACGAGGCAATTTTCCACCGTTCTAATCAGCTTGATTACAAGCGTTTGAATATTGCACAATTCAAAACTGTTCCATCTATTTATATAATGAACACTATTAATTTAAGTGACATATGTTGCAATAAAGCAGTATAAAATCATTTGCTTTATTATGGTTATACCAGACAAATCGAATTTCCATTCAGACTTTTTTTATCAGCGTTGCAAAAGACGACCTTTTTATCGGATCTCCTCGGCTTTGATATACGTGCTTAGCACCGCCTAAAAGTTGCAATTGAATTTGACTTCAGGTGATATTTTGTACTTTTACATTATTTTTTGTTACATTATATTTTGCGTGTATTACACAACTAGAAAACGAATAGAGCCATGTTGGATCGTCATGATATGCCTTTTTCTAGATATCATATCATCATCAAATAAAGGCCAATGAATTGTTGCTTTATACGTTACATGTGTGTTTTGCTTATATATATCGCACAAAGGGTATAGATTTTGAAGAATACTAGAAAATTGCATGATAGTGCGCTTTGTGTACAGTAATTGCACAGTAATTGCAAAACATAATTTACATTAGCTAGCGAATAAATATAATTAAGCCTTATAATAGTGTAGACATTTCTTTGTCAGGCTTAATTACCACACATCTACGAGTCTAGACATTTTATGAGACGCTTTCCTAGTGAAATAATCAAATTACGATTTCCTTGTTAGATTCTCACGAATCCTGGTAAAACAAGAACAAACATATAAAGACCGTGTTAACGACCTTATAACCTTACATATTCACATCTGTCACTAATTACTCAGGTGCGAATTTTCAGGTAAAACTCGAATATATAAAAACTCGAAACTTTCATACTTACATTTCACATTATATCAATATCAACCGTTTGGAAAATCTTCTTTCAAATAATTCAATATGACAACAGGAACCCCACGCAAACATCTAGTTAGTCAAACAGAAGTTTTCATGGCAGTGTGTGGAGGGGGGGGGGGGGTGAGGATACAGACGTTTCCAAACAGTTGAACCAACCATTCCTGTCATATCTAGGAATAGTTAGCAATGGTAAATGGAGACTTCTAAAGTTCAGTCCCGTTTGTACAGTACATTGTGTATGCACAAATTGTCATTGTTGACTTTGCAAAATTTCTTATTGATATAAGACTTTCTGTATGCGCATTTCTATGTTTGCTTAAATGTACATGTGTTAGTCATAATGTGCTCACTTGTTATAATATTTGGTTTCTTGTAAAGAAAATATATTTATCATTAATATTAATTATATTTCATTTATATCATATAATGAATATAATAATGTTTGTGATATAATCTTATACCGTATATTTTTTGAATTTATGGCTCAGCTTAATTCCGGGAAATTCTGGACCATCCCTCGTATGTAAAATCATCCCAACACCATTCTTATAACTAGTATTCCAACAATAAATTTATACGCAAAATGTTTGAACATTCTTATATAAATATCTTGATCCGTTCCTCGTTAATTGACAATGATACAAATATATGTATATAAAAGTAGTGTAAAAGTATAAATAAACGTTAAGTTTTTCCTTAAATAGTAGTATTCAATTTCGTCGTTCTAAGAAGTGGAAACCGAAATAGCTCTATATTTTTATGAGGTGCATACTTATATTTCCTCAAGGTTACATTTCAATTTAATTTTTTTTAATTCATAGCTGTGAATGTGTCTTATTTCTAATATGCTGTTAAACAATTTTAGTGTCAGTGGTTTTCTCAAGGCCTTGACCTCCTGATTTTGAGGAAAAGTATCGCTAAAATTGCTAATTTGGGGAAAGGAAAACTGTATGATTTTAAAGAACATTTACATTTGGAAAATGTCGTTTATAGGCTTCTGTTATACGTGTATAAGGTGAAACATCACTGAATAGAGGCAGATTTAAGAAATGATATGTAAGCTAAGGTTAAAATTGTTTTGTTTTTAACTAATACTAGTATCTGTAAATCCGTGTAGGATATGTCGATTAATTATTAAGGAATCAAGCACTATTGGGTTCATTATTATGAGTAATGAGGGCATATAACACCAGTTCTGGTTAATTCATATTAGTTTCAGGAATCAGACTCGAGAGTGGTTCTTTAAACACTTCCTGTTTTCATCATAATCGAGCTATAGGTATGTACACTGAAGTATATCAATGTGACATTGAATTATATTAACGAATCTATCTAGTAAAGGTCCTTTTACCTTAACTTCATATTTGACTTTGCAAGTCTAATGATATAAAATGTTTACTCGTCGAACTTTAAATTTGGATCTGTTCGTTATTAAGGGACTGATTTTCAATTTTTAAGTACTTAATGTGTTCAGTGCACATGATAAAGGGTTATATCACATTTCACATTGCCTCGCGCATATTTGTGGACTCTCATTGATGTAATGTTTACAAAGCGAGAAGAATAATTGTGATAGTTCATTTTTATTATTATTTAAACGCAATTTATGCAATGCATATTATAAATAGTCAACAACTGCATAGCAATATAGTTATAACAGGTAAAAAACTGTCTATTAGTCACACGAATAACAATGACATAAACATAAAAAATAAAACAAATGTAGAGGAGATTCAAGTTTTTTTTTCAATAAATACAGGATTAATTTTCATCGCGTGGAAAGAAAATAAATATTTCATGAGGGGCGGTAGCCACCAGTGAGATATGACATTTTGCATACCACAGGATGAAAATAAATCCTGTAATTATAGACACAACTTGAATTTTTATGTTTATCATATACATTTTTTTTTGAAATCACAATCTTAAAGATTTCCCCTTAAATTTTGTGTATACTGGCTGAATTCTGAAGAAAGTAGTCCAGCAAGACACCAGTAAAAATACAGAAAATATGTTTCTCTGCAGTGAATTTTTTTACAGTGAAAATACGAAAAATGAAATACCCATTTTATTTCATCAATATTTCTCAATATTACGTTTATAAGTATATAATAAATAAAGCTATCTAGTTGTGGCACGAATATCAGAGCTCGTTCGTTTTATGACATACCCTTTCATTACTTGCTAAAGCTAATATTTAACATATGATATTATGCTGATCATGTAGCGCGAATCAAGAAGTACAAAAATAATTTGATTAATTATTTACTAAAATAGATACTTTAATAATGTTAATGCAATGCATACAAGAAAATAAGTCTCCGCAATGAGTGAGAGACAATTTTATGAATTTCACATTTATATCCAATATCAATAAAACTCATTAATCTGTTGTTTTAACTTGATTGGTAATGATATAATGATCATTATGTGTCCGTGAGAAGGTCATTTTTTATGTCAAACTCTCTATTCCTTATTGAATCAACCAACTACAAACACATCATGCTCACTATAATGCTAAAATCACTGTTTCTTCGTGCTTAAGCATTAACATATAATTACAAAAAAACAGTTAGCTTTGACAGACGGCTATTTATCAAGACCACATTTGAAATTAGCACTGTAAATTGTATTTGCATTGTATATCATAAGTTATAAGTATTTTAGACATTAAGCAATCAAGCAATCCTGTCATCGAAGATCTAATTCCGGTTTGTGATCAAATGTTGTTTGATCAATGAAATAATAATTACTATTGTCTCCGTCTGTGTTAGAACAATCACTTGTTTTTACTGAGAGTGTGTCGTCATTCTGTAGAGAGTAGATATCTCTATCAACTTGATCACTGACGTAACTAGTTGCGTCATCATGATTATGTGTGATGACGTCAGTTTTTGAACATTTTTCTGTCACACATTTTTTGCAATGCTCATGTTTTACGTATATGACAAAAACACCAAATATTACAAACATAACAGAAAGAATAAGATATAACCATAAAGCCACATTTTCATGTATTATTCCGTTATCCGTTCCTTCCAGCTGAACTTTAATAATTTCTTCTATACCTGCGGTAAATAAAGATGAACATTTAAGAAAAACGTCTGCAATTATAAGTTTGAACCAATTTGAAATATTGTTAATGAGTTTAGATAAACAAAAATTGCTTTTAAAGGAAAATAAGGTAGAGTAGTATGCTATTTTGTACTAGAGAATTATCCATAAATGGATACATATCCTCAAAGGACCAAGCTTTTATTTAGGCTAATACAGGACCAAAATTAGATTAAATACAAAAATGTATAATATATGTACATTATGGAACCATTTCCCACATAACTATCTACTAGTGTAATAAATGTATTTCTTATACAATGCATACAAACTATACATTAAACAGTTTGAGAAAATTGTGACATGAATATGTTTTATACTCAGATTGAGAACATACCCGTTGTTGAAATATCTGGTTTCGCCTTTGTTATTTCTTGCGGCCAGCATATGTGTGAATTATGATGTCCTAGTTTGTCACTGCATTCTGGCACGACCAAGTCTAACTTATATGGACATTTAGAACAACGTAAACAACTTCCAGACGATGAAACTCTAAAATGATCTTTAAAAATATACGAAATTATTACATTAATAAACATCATTGAGTACAATATGAATGTATATGTGGACGTGTCCCTAGATGGAGAAATTTTGTGGCTACCTTGCGGTCTAATGGGTATAAATCCGTATATATCCCGTACCCAGTTCATTGTTAAATAAACTGTTTAATTAATAATTATAATTATATAATAATACATTGTTATATCTAAAAATTAACAATGTATGAAGCGTCTTATAGAGTCCGAAAAACTGTTTCATTCGAAACCCTGTCATGCCTTTTTATCTTCATAATATTTGCATGGGTTTTTTTAACTATACAACTAATACGAATTGATGTTCATATGTGCTTAAAATACTAAATTATACGGACAGAATATGTGATATAAGAAGATCGGGTGAAATAGGTTTAAAACAAAAGGAAGTGTTGTATATTTTTAATACTAATTAAGAATATTTGAGTAACTTTGAATGTTTGATAAAAACCGATAGTTAGGATAAAAAAAACTGTTTAGAATAAACGACATGAATCATTTTCTTTCAAAATGGTTTCTGTATAACTCAACACCTACGCTGTTGTAGGCAACCGATACCTTTCTCAAATGTATAAGCTTTCAGTAACCCGCCCACAGATCTTGGTATATAGCCCTGTCATATATTGCTATAAAACAAATACGCTAAAGGACATTCCACCATGAATGGTAAAAAAACTAGAATTACCGTGGTAACAGTTTCCGCATTCAGTGTCTCTTACACCGTCGCATTTAGCAATTATATTTTCATTTTGTCGGCATTGTTTGCAAGGAACACATGAGGTCACGTTTCCTGATAGTGTAAAGTATCCTTTTGGACATTTTCTGCATTTAGTATCTCGTTTTCCTATACAATGACGACGAATAAATTCACCTGGCGAGCATACAGAACATGGCTGACATTCATTTCCCGTATTATCATTATATGTGCCTGCAGGACAAGGTTCACATACAGTATTCGAGAACATATCACATGCTTTTTTGACCCTGAATCCTTTGTGACATCTTGAACATCTGTTGCACTTCATGGTACCATTTTTGTATTTGATAACAAACTTGTTCCGTGGACAAAGCTGGGATACCTCTACTTTACTTAGGTACTGAAATAACAACAGAAACCAAAATTAATGGTACAATTGTGTTAAAATTTTTTATCAAATTAGGTTTTGATGCGTTACGTATGATCAATAACATAAATCAATAGTTATCACCATATTATGTAAAAACTAGAATAAACATTTACATGAAACAGAAAAAATAAGTTTCTTAAACTGTTAAATATCGACGATTAATAGAAATTAAAACCAAATTAAATGTGTTGTGTTGACACTGTTAGTTTTCTCTACACTTTACTTATAATGATAAACATAAATACATGTATATCTTTACATGTTTTCTAATAGGAAGTTAGACAATTTACATATTATATGATAAAATAAAACGTCTTTGTAAAAATACTGAAGGAAGTTAAATAAAAAAAACTCGAAATAAAAGAATTGAAATCTATTGTTTTATTTGGCACTGTCATAGTTGAAGTTATGCAAAATACATTTCTACACTGATTTTTCTGAAAACGGAAACATTTTGACCCCATTTGCATGTAACAGAAAAAAAGAGAAAATTTCTGATAAAGGCTTTAATTAATTAATTAGTTAATGCTTAACCCATTGCTTCATGAGCATTTTGTGAAAAATGGCTGTTTTCATTGAAAAGTCTCCCGTTACAAGTTCAAATTGCTATAATACTATAAAAACTGCTTCAACACTAATCAAACTTGGCACAAATGTTGACTGGACCATTGCCCTTGCAACAACATGCTCAGGCTTAAATTTTCTGTTACCATGGCAACGAGGGGACATCTCAAAATTGCCAAAAATCACTATTTTGCGTTGATTTTTTCCATCAAAATTGATTTCAAAGTGCTGCAACTTCTCAATGGATTGAGATAGAGTCAAATGCTTTTCAGCGTTGGTTACACGTTACCTTATGATCAATCTGGGGTCATTTACAGCCTCTCACAAGTCCAAAATTTTCTTGATAAGGCATTTTTTCATCATTTGAGACAACAAAAAGGGGGGGGGGGGTGAAAAAGGCGTTAAAAGGCGTGTATATGAAGTAATGGGTTAATGTCGTATTCAGTGTTAAGTGTTCTATTCAATGTCATATTTAATGTTTCATGTGTTTAGTGTTCTATTAAATGTCATATTTAATGTTTCATGTGTTTAATGTTCTATTAAATGTCATATTTAATGTTTCATTTTGCTTTTTTGTTGTTGATATTAACGTCGTACCAACACTGCAAAGGTCACATTGCTATTTTTCAGCTTTACGCACCAGAATGGAACTACCGCCTCACACGAAAGACTCTAATGCCCCTGGCGGGATTCCGACCAACAACGATGAGACGCCAGTGGTTGTTTTTATATTCTCTATATCGACGTATTAAATGTTATTAAATTTCATATTATAATGTGGAATGTTATGTTTAATGTGATATCTGACGATCATATTTGATATCGCATGTTGTATTTGGCGTTTAATGTCATATTAATTATAAATTACCTATTTGTTCAATGCCATTTTAGCAAAATGATTAAAAAAAGTATGATTAATGTTACATTACCGTTAAAACGTTGTGATATCATTGAAGTTCATCGTTATGGCATATATGTGTCATAATAAAACAAGAATTATTTATTAAACACATTTAAGCCGTGTTACAATGTTTGTATTCACTACATTTAACTTTAATATGTTTAGTAATAGGAAGTTAGTCACAACTTACACTTTTATTACACTAATATATGATGAAAAAAACCATCTTTATAGTAAAAATACTGAAGGATGTAGACAAAACTACTCGAAATAAAAAAAATATATTAAGATATTATTTGATATTAAATTTTAAAATACAATTTAATCTAGTGCTTAATTTGGAACAGTCATAGTTTAAATCTTGTGAAAAGGGGCGCATTTTGACCTGAAAAATATACATTCAGTATAAAAAATGAAAACATGAACATTTCTAAAAATAGCATGATCAAATAAGAATAATGCAGTAATGCCCGATAAAATAAAAAATGTTTGTGAGATCACGGATTATATTTATCTTTTATCAACTGCCTATTACCGAATATTGAATACATTACATGTATCCAAAACGGGATTTTGATAAATTAAACGTTTCAAAACCCGATATAAGTAAAAGATCAAGTTTAATATTTGGCAGGTTGAACATAGTGTATTTAAACGTTCGGTACTATAAAAAAGAGAATAGTTTCATTACCGGTATGTTAAAAGAACAACCACTTTAAACATCTTAAAAGTTAAAGTAACATAAATGAACATAATTTACCATATGTTACATGTACAGCTAATATTCTATTTATACCTTTATCGTATCTTGAAATAAAAAAGAGATAATTTTTGTTTACACATAGTACCCTTAGAACATAAATCTGATGTCTTGGTAATTGAAAACGAAACAATGAACTAAAATTTACATATAGATATACATATGAAAATGTTACATTAAAAGATGATATGATAATTTGTTAAAAAGTTATACAATTGTCTTACCGGGACGGCACTGTTTATAGATGGGATAAAAAGTTGTCCTACGATGAACATAACAGTATATATCTCCATTATAAACTATTACATAATAGACAGTTATTATCCACGAGCGTTACAACACATAATGGTATGGGAAATCCCCTCACCGTACCCAATACTGTAACGCTGACTAATGTTTTAATTAGATAGGACGAAATGGGAATTACCGAGTAGTATGTATATTACCTTCATACTTTCGGTTTAAATTTATACAGATAGTACAGTATTCTTTATTTCTTTTCATAAAAGATATCAATTAACTGACTGACCTAGTTTTCCGTCTATTTCTGTAATAGCGTTTAAAAATCTAGATACTTAAACCATTGAAAAGGTCATTGATAAAATCATTAAGACGCTTATTAAGGAAATAATAAATGTTAAAAATAGTTGCATAATTCTAAATTATTTTGTAATAATAAAGTAGGTCGTATTGCTTACATACAACATTAAGATATACAAATAATGAATCATATACACATATATATGCATTATATGCATGTTTTGCATTTTTTAATGATTTGGTTTTTAAGTTAACAAAGAAAATCTAAAAGATTTTCAAGATTGTTTTTTTATAATATGACGATGACAATAGATTTAATTAGCATTAAACATTGTATACATGTATTATTATTCCTTTATATAAAAAGGGTGATTCCACAGATCCGAATAATTATAGGGGTATTATGATAACAAGTTCTTTCGCTAATTTTTTTACTGTGATTATAAATAACAGGCTGAAGAAATGGTCTGTGGAAAATGACAAGATTACGGATTTCCTTGTTCGGGTTTAAAACAGATTATAGCACTGTAGATGCTATTTTTATATTACATTCGTTGATGGAAAAGTATATAAATGATAAGAAGAAACTATTTTGCTGTTTTATTGACTAAAAAATACGATCTAATTGACAGGAACCGCCTATGGTATAAATTGGAAAAAAATGTGATATTGATGGAAAATTGTTTTCTGTGATATATTCAATGTATGAAGATGTTAAATTGTGTGTGAAACATGTAAAAACGTTGTCTGATTTTTTCAGTAGCGAAATAGGTCTCTTTCAAGGTGAGATAACTTCACCAATTATGTTAAGTCTCTTTTGAATGATTTAGAAAATATGCTGCAAGAGATCAAATATCGATTTATTTGCTATTATATGCAGTTGACGCCGTTCCGAGTCTACTCAAGGTTTACAGAAGAAAATATTGTAACAAATGGCATCTTACTGTTAATGTAGATAAGACTAAGATCGTTGTATTTTGAAAAGGGAAGTTTTGAATAAAAGTTATAAGTGGATATATGGGGGTCAAATATAGAGATTGTTAAAACGTCTAATTACCTAAGTATTGTTTTGTCTAGTGGTAGTTCGTTCATACCAGCGACCAACTCACTAAAAGGTAAAGCACTACAGAGCTATGAGCTCATTTATTAAATGTAACAAGAGATAAGCAAGTTCCCATTGATATTATGTTCAACCTGTTTGATGCATATGTTCTACCAATTCTAAATTATAGTTGTGAGGTATGGGGTAGCATACCATCGGAAAATTTGGAAATTGTACATAGGAAAGTCTGTAAATGGTTGCTCAATGTGAAAATGTCAACAAATACTCTTTCATTGTTTGCAGAAGTAGGCCGATTTTCATTATATATTTTACGACATGTAAGACTTGTTAAATATTTTATAAAAATATATCAAAATAAAACAAGCAATTGTATATTTATATTAAGTTATATTGTTAATTGTCAGATATTGGAGATATAGTTGCAAATTGGTTGTCTTAAGTCAAAGCAATCTTGCAAAGTGCGGCATTTAATAATGTTTGGATGTATTCAGAATCAGTTTAGCTTGATATACCCGTATATCAAGCTAAACTGATTCTTTGTATGATTTTCTTAGGAAACAGTATATATCCAATCATTTTGCATGAGACCCTAGCATGTTTAAATTTTAAAATTGCTTAATTCAGAAAGAGGTTCAGTGTAAACAAATTAGCTATATAATGTTATAAAAAAAGCTTTTAAATAAAGATTTGATTAATTTAATGCCGAATAATGATATATAGGCCCACCTTGTTGTATTGTTTGAAGATATATAAGGATTGTTTATATTACATTTGTTGTATTACACTCTCACTAGTATATTTCATTTACCATTTTTTTTATATTCCTGCCTGTATATATTTGTTGTATATGAAGATGAGCTGTATATGCTTAAATTAAAATAAAATATATGTTCTATTATGTTCATAATCATAGAAATAATGAAAAAAACCCAATGATATACAAAGCGTATTATATAATGTCAACTTTTCTGGATATTATACTTGTACGGTGTATTAGTTTAAAATGATCAAAAACAATGGTGATAGTCACGCATACTATATCAAAGTCTTGACATAATCTTTGGCACGTTATTTCATTTTTCTTTTTCGAAAACGGACACATTTGTCTAGTATATATATGAGGCATTATGGCTTTTCCATTGCTTTAATAGTCTAATTCATTTACTTTGGTTATAATTATGATGAATCAAAGAAAAGAACATCCAAAAAATCGTAACCAAACCACCACACCACCATTTACAGCAAAGATAAAAAAAATATATTATATAAGGTTAATGACAATGCTGCATCAACAGCCTTCTTTTAATGATAATGCTATATCTGTTTTATCCATTGGCTAAGCTTGCCCTACGATGATCGAACAGTTGAGCCATATTTTTATGCCCGCCGAATATCTCTTATACTATAGTATTATTTTCAAATTCCTTTTTGCCAAAAATTGTAATACATTGTTTGAAAGTCACATAGGAATTGCATCTGTGCTGGTATCTGTGCCGGCTTTATGTCTATTTATTTTTACTCGAGAAGCAGCATCAAATATTTAAGCTGTACTAATTGAACGTTAAAGTGGAACTATGACCTGCAATATAGCTGTCCACCCTTTTCACAGTCTCACAGAGCCGTAACGTCCATATTTCAATAAAAACTGTAACCTGCAATTGTGCAAAAACAAAATGTTTATTTATATGACCGAATGACTCTGTTAATGACCTTCACAAAACATTTATTATAACTTTATGCTATTTTAGTTCAAAACAGTGAAATATGATCAGTAATATATATACACTTTGCCAGAAATTCTTTTTTTTGTCTGATAACGTTGAATTACAGGAATATTTTCTCACATATTGATTGTATCAATTATACAATAATTCTTATTTTTGTCTATCCTGTTGTAATGTTGTTCACATATATGTGACTAGAATGAGGTTAATTCTCGCAATGTTTCCAATTTTATAGCCACAAGACAATTATCTGTGCTGTATATCAATTCCAATTTTAGGACGAACATTATATATAGAAGAACTCGCGGAAATAATAAGATAGAATCGTCTTGAATACAAATGACTGCTTTGAAAAGTCTTTTTGTTCTCTTACTTGAAAATACAGTACAAAAGGGTATAATTTTACTTACTTTATTTTCTTCTAATTTCTGCTTCATGTATTTAACCATATTGACTTTTATTGTCTTTCTGCTACGGATGCAGTGCAATAGTGTTAAGAATCTGAGCAAGAACAATACGAATACTCGTCATGTCATAAATCGTTACTTTCTGACCCCAAAAATAATATCCTACCGATGAAAGAAATTTAAAGTGTAACCTCATTTGAGCCGCGTCATGACAAAACCAACATAATGGGTCTGATCAGGACCCATGCTGTTCGCTGTCAGTTTCTCTAATTGTTATAGGGTTTGTAAGCGAACAGCATGGATCCTGATCAAACTGCGCGGATGCGCAGGCTGGTCTGGATCCATGCTGGTCGCAAACCCATTATGTTGATTTTGTCATGGCGCGGCTCTTTTGTCTTCCAATCTCCGATCGTTTCTTGAAGTGTCAGTTAACAATTTCTTATAGACAAGAGACGGACATAAAATCCTGCTGTATTATACCGACAAAGCTGTCAATGTTGTGCTAACATGTCCCGGTAACATGTAATTATCGCTCTTGTTGGGATAATTAATCACGTTAAACGTAACGGATGTTTAAAATGTCGAATTCGCTAGTTTTAGGACAAACACACTTAATCATTTAAATTATTGCAAAACAAAGTATAGTCTGATTTTATTGACCTGTCAATTTTGAATACATTATAGCACTCATTTAAATATTCGATTTCACTTCGGTTCTGTCCGTGTAGTTTACGAGAATTAATATGGAGTAAAAAATTAATGTTTTGAAAAGTCACACCAGCTTAATGCATAGGGGTTGTCAAATCGGCGATAGCACAGACGGTAGAGTGATTGTCTAATATACTGGGGGTCTTTAGTTCGATCCATACTTTTGCCGTTGTTTTTAGGCCTACTCTTTTTTTTATTTTTGCAGTATATTTTTATGAAAATGGCCGAGTGCTTCCAATATTGTCTACACATATATGAATCAACTAAGAAATATTGTCTCAATTTGTATTGTGTTTAACGCCATTGAAACGACATTTTCTAATTTTAATCCGAATTCATTATAAATTTTAATTATGAAAGCATGTTATTTAAAAGGAGTTTAATTGCTAAACATATTAAATCAAAACGAACAACATAACAAGCAATTATAGTTCCGATAATGTTGAAAATAGTTATAAGAAGAAGAAAAAAAACCAAAAAAAAACATTGGAGGTACGCGGTCTCGATCTCACAACACGTAAGACACTTAGAAATCATTAACCTGTAGCTTACCCTATTTCGCTATACCGCACAGTATAATTGCTCCATAGGCACAAATTATATTTAATCAAATCTCACTGAGTACATCTCACGGAAATTACCGAAAACTTTTCGAAGATTAATATATTGTGTGCATTGACCGTGTAATTAGTATGGAATTGACAGGTTAATAAAACCGAACAATACAAGGCACATTTGTATCAGACCTGTACTTGGACGAAGTGTGCTGTCACGCTTGACCGCGCATTAAAAGACCCTATTCCGCATTATTACTCGCTGACACGATTTTACTGGCTATTACTAGCTGTCGCGTTATGCTGCAGCTTTACTCGCCGTCACGCTTTTACTGGCTATTACTAGCTGTCACGTTACTTCGCAGCTTTACTCGCCGTCACGCTTTTACTGGCTATTATTAGCTGTCGCGTTATGCTGCAGCTTTACTCGCCGTCACGATTTTACTGACTATTACTAGCTGTCACGTTACTCTGCAGCTTTACTCGCCGTCACGCTTTTACTGACTATAACTAGCTGTCACGTTACTTCGCAGCTTTACTCGCCGTCCGCTTTTACTGGCTATTAGTAGCTGTCGCGTTATGCTGCAGCTCTACTCGCCGTCACGTTTTTACTGACTATTACTAGCTGTCACGTTTTACCATAGAATTACTCGACGTAACGCCGAAGATTACACTCGCTATCACACTTTATCTTACAATTATCGTTTAACGCTATAATGCATTATTAATAGCTGTCACAGAAAATCATACTTTTATTTGCTGCCACACTTTAATGCTATTGCTAAATGATATTTCTCTGTGTAGAAGGAACCTACCAAAGGTTAGACAAGTTCTTGGCCCCTCTGACCACAGCGTCTGGCATAAACAACAACAACAACAGCAAAAAAAACAACAACAACAAAACAACAACAAAACAACGCTTGCTATAAAGAAACGGTTAAGACACAAACACACGACACAAACATGGTGCACAATGAGCAGATTGGCAAATACTTAAATAGTTTTAGTGGTTGTGTTGATCAATATTTGAACAAAGGTAAAAAGGTAACACATTGTCAAAGATGATAATTTTTTATATGTCTTCCTTTCTTGCATAGATGCTACTACTTTTCAACAACTCTTCACATATGATATATTTATGCCTTCTTCAGAATATGCTCTCTCTGATAAATGAGAAGAATCTAAATTGCAGTTGTTACAAAAGTTCCTACCGCATAGTTTTGTTATTGTCTTAACACCTGTGTGTCCAAAAGATATCCATAATTAACTTTCCTTAAGACTTTTCCAACTTTTGGTGAATCGGATACTATATATTTTCTGGTACGCTTAAATAATTTTCAAGAAGGTTTTCAACCTTTCGGGAAAAGTCCGAGTGGGAGCACTGAGAGGAAAACACTTATCCCGTTTTCAGGCCTGAACCAGGCAATAAATCTATTAACCTTAATTTACGATTATCTCAAGTACTATAGCCATTCTTTGGCGCGCTTCATAATTATTTTGATACTTTTGCTATTTATTATAATAAAATTGTATTTTACCTTCGAGTCGGCGGATTTTCTGTAAAAATGGTCCGAGTGGGAGCATTTAGCAGGTGCGCGAATACGTAGTATCCAACCATTGGTTTAGTATCATATTCACTGACTGAACTCTCTAAATAGAATCAGACTCATATTCAATAACCATACAGCAAAGACAATTAACTGCGCATGCGCAATAATGGCTAGGTGTAGTATCATATTCTCTGGCTGAATTTTCTCTAAAATAGAATTAGGCTCATATTCATTGATCATATAGCATAGACTTTTTAAAACTGTTGCATTTTGTTTTATGTACTTTATCGCATATTTTTCGTCACTCCACAATAATAGGTAAAGGTTACATCACAATGATAAGTACATTGAAAACCTGTTTTTAACATTAGGCTTTACTTTTTTGTGCTATTCTAAACTAATAATCCATTGAATATGATGTTATATTCACCGGCAAAATGTCATATTGATTTCGGGTATCGCCTCGGTCAATATGACATTTACCGATCATATTCAATGGCTCACTAGTCAATAATTGTATTATATAGCATATCAGCATATAGCATATCAGTATATTGAAAATACCTTAATTTAAATCAAATATTGTCGACGATATAGTTAAATGTTTATACAAATTCACGACTAATAAATCTGTATTATTTACACACAACACTAATCGGTTATTGTCTATAATACCTGTTTAATCAATAAAATCAAGACAAAGGTATAATTTTTTTCTGAATAAATAATAAATTACATATTTGCAAATAGTACTATTATTATCCTTTATCAAACAAAAGCAATATCCCTCAGTACAAATTACTTCAATCTCTATTACAAAATAATATAATTTCCAGACGTGTCAAGCAATCTTTTGGGAATAGGAAATATTTTTCTACCTACCAAAGAATATTGAATTAATTCAATTAGTTTCCTCGAGAGAAAAAGTAAATCAAGACCACAGTGTTAGTAATTTACAGAATAGAATCATAAGTCACAGGAAATGTATAAAATAAATTATTTTGAAAAACATGGAAACTATAATGTTAACAGCTGTAATTGTAGTAAAATGTTAACATCTGTTGAATCAAGAGATTTAAGGAAAAACTTCTAGAATAGAGAGAAAAACGAATCCATAAAGAAAGTCCAAAACGGTGAAATTGAAAATGTTGCAGGCTCGGTTTGATTTAGCCTGTTCATGGGAAATGCAATATACTGTCCACAACCCCTATTACCGACTTAAGCAGTATTCAACATTTAAACATGTAATGGTACAATTTTGAATTTAGGTACTTCCACAGATGTGTTCATTCGGCGGTGATCATGGAACATTCAATGTGAAACGTGAGTGCTATTCCATGAAAAGTGGCGTAAACCTACAAATTATATTGACAATACCGAATGGTAATAACATTAATCTGCACTTAAAAAGAAAACGTTGATGGGAAGATTGCAATGATTAAAAATAGATAGTTAATGCATCTTTTTGTGCATAATCATCTGCAGAAGCACGAGGGTGTATTTAAAGCAGAAGCCCGTGGGGCGATGTCTTTTGACAGTTATGTTTTGAAAAAAAAAATGCCTGTTCACGTTGCGCCTTGAGTCATGAATATTTTAATAGACGTGTAAAAACGGGTGTGTTTACGAGAATCTATCCGTTTATACATGTTTTCTTCTTCGTTGTTTCATACCTACGTGCACAGTTTTTATGCAAGAATTCATCTTAAAACCAAATTGTTTTATCGTAGGAATCATGCATAAAGGACTTTTTTCAGCAAAACAAATTTAGCAAATTCCTTTCTTCTTAATATAACGTGTTTTAGAATATACGATCCTATAATCATATTTAATAACTAGGAATGTGTCCATAGGTCCCCATATCCCACTGTTTTGGCCAAAGTGAAAGCAGAAAATAGGTATAAGGACAACTCTATATGCAAAATGCTATGGCGGTATTTATATACGACTTAATTCTCTTATTTTTATATATCGGAATTATATAAAACATTTTATTGTACTGCGAATGTTGAAATGCAATGTAACATATTTCATTAACTTTATGGGATAAAGTCTATAGTGTGCTGATTCTAGATAGGATACAATACTGTCTTCTGAGAAACAATCATTATTCTTCCGTAAAGTGAAATCGTGTGAATATCTGATCCTTTAAACAAACACGGTTTCATTGTAGCAGATGTGAATCTTAAAAGTTATAAAATTCTTTACATTCCGTTTTTTATAATTTTTTAAACGTTATTGGCCTTTAAATCCTCTATTGAAGCCGAAGTTGTGTGTCTTTAAAGTTTGTAAAGGTGAACTGTAAACAGTATTTCCATAGACATTCTTTATTGTTGATTGGTTCAATCGTTCTGTCTCAGCCATTTGGATGTCAGGGTTTGCTTGTATATGGTCAGCAAGCCTCGTTACCGCCCAAAGGGCTGAGTACCCTTGGGATGGATATTCCAATCCAAACCGTAACATATAACAAATATTATTAACCGTTGTTGATCTTTTTTACGCATCCTTGATAGAAACTTATTTGATTTGAATTTATTTACATTGAATACTTTTGCCCGGATTAGTAGAAAATATTTGCGAACGCTATATCCTTTTTTGTAAACCATGGAAATATGGATTGAATAATTTGTAGACACTAAATGTTAGACATTTTGCATGGTAAAACAGGCATGTTATTGTAACGATAACGTTGTTTCTTGATGATGAATCTCATTTGAATTTATTTTCATCGAATGTTTTGTAAAATTAACATATTTAGTATAAAATATTTGCGAATATTTAAAATGTTTTTGTTAACTGTGGAACGTCAATTACCTAAGCCTCGCCCCAAATCTCCAGCAAGGTTTTGGGCCAAGGAATTATTTCATCGCGTAATGAATTTTTTTAATGGTTTTCTATGTGTCCAGGTGTCAAAAATAAGAAGTTAGAAAGAGAAATCCCAACGGTCGGGTGATGGTCGGGTGATTGGTTCTATCGCCAAGTGTCTATACCGATCACTTTCCGGTCAGAAATTTCGAATTACTTGATCTTATCCAATGGTAGATTCTAATAATTGGTTCCACATGGTAGCTGATTTCTATTACTTCCTTGCTGTCGTGTATTTGCTAGCGCCAAGACGTCAATACGCTAAGTTCACTTGTATTTGTCTTATGGCGAGGAGTGTTATGAACATCGACATGTGTAACATTCTTCCCATTTCGTTTGTAAATTGCTTATTTTCTGTAGAGAAAGTTGTCCATCATAATATTTAACCGTTGATACTTGAAATATTGTTACTGTCATCAAAGCCTTGAAGTATCTATGAGCCAAACACGCTTTAATGTCAGCAAGTACGTAAATACTCCTAAATTTGCTAAACAAAGCAAACATCTTTGTCTTGCAATTGTTTCTTTAGAAAGCAAGAAAGTGATTTCCAATTGTATTGCTAAAAGATTGTTAACTAAACTAGGATTTTTATAACGAAAGGGAATAATTACGATTCACAGAAATGTTGGTGTCTACACAAGAAGATTGACTAATATCTTCTCTTGATCAAATGTATCACATATAATGTAATTTTAATACTTTGCGGTGTTTCTTTAAGGTGAGAAGGAGGTATAATTTGAAAACAAAATACCTTATTTCTTATTTTAGTTAACAATTTACTTTTTTAGCAGAAAAGTTTACTTGAATCAGTCTGTTTTTTAAATACATTTTTATATCAAAATGATTTTGTGATGTGTTACAAAAATTGGTATAATGATATCCTTTATATGATATCCTTTATAGCAGGACAGACCAAATATGTTTCTAAATAATACTTCTTCTAAACGAAATTTGTTCAGAACAAATTTCCGCATTTTATAATCAATGTGAAATGAATTTTATTGAAATTCATTTCTTTTTACACATTATAGGATCAGAAACCTTTAAATAGACGCTAGGGATTACACGCAATCATCGAATTTTATGTAAGAAAAAAGTTAAGCGGATTTGTCCCTGTTCGAGAACTTATCCTTATGATGTAAATTTTTTATCTCCATAATAAATAAAAGCATTTTTATGTTTTGTTTGGGAGTTATCAGAACATTATTTAAGATCTGAACTTTCCTTTTATATCAGCACTAGTTTATAGATATTGACAGGGAATTGCAAATTCAACATTTGTCCCGAAGTTTGCATAATCATACCATATTGTTTGCTAAAATTTCGGATTTGTATGCCAATTTTTATGGTGGCTGATTTGGAATGCCTTTTTGCGTCGTGTTGGCGCTAGCGACAACAGGACAAAGCGCCAAACGGCGCGTTGTCGGACTTTCGTCTTGTCGCTCTGTCGCTAACGATGTTGCCAAACCGCGCGTTGCCGTGCGGCGTGTTGTCGCGATGTCACATTGTCGCTCGGTTCAAATCGAAGGATTGGCTTATAAGCCAAGCGACAGTGCGACATCGCGGTAACGCGCCGCACGACAACGCGCCGTTTGTCGTGCTTCGCTAGAGACAGGACGACAAGACGACAGCGCGCCGTTTGGCGCTTTGTCGTGTTGTCGCTTGCGACAAAACGAAAAAGGCGATAACGATATAGGTTGCGTTGTCGCTATCGACAACACAACGCGCAATGTACCAAATCAGCCACCATATTTTTTTGAAAATAAAATAACAGAAGAGAATATGAATTAAGGACATTATGTACGACTTAAAACGATTTAAAGATGTGTATCTTATTGTCAATTATTAGTAATTTAGAAAGCAAGACAGTTCCGTTATAGCAGCGAGTAATTTGTTTGGTAACATATTTTGAGGAGCCAAATGACCTGTTAAACGATTGTCAAATAATTTTCAGAATCTGGTTTCTTCCTCTGTGAAATATACAAATTCAACAGTGCAAAATACTGTATATAGAAATTTATTTTTGGCGACTTTCCGTCTCTCATATATCCACCAAATAAAAAACATAAATACAAACAACTCATATACTAAAACTATGATTGTACATAATTTGGAAACAAAGAAGAAAGTATATACACAAAATAGTCCTACAGAATGGTAGTGAAGAATAGAATATTTAATCTATAACATAAATGCCATTTTGCTGGTAATTTACACCATGCAATCGCAGCAGTTATGATGTAAATAGTTACGGGTATGTCAAGCTAGGTTCACACTATCAGAATTCGAACCAGAATGCCTAATCACTGTCACACGATTCTAGAATCTTTGGCACATCGGTATTAGATTCTCGTATCGAAATGTTTACGAAAGTATCTGCATGTATTGCTCCCATACGAAACCCTGGCTTTGGCAATAATGTCTTGTCGTGAATTCGACCTGGAAAACCTACTTTAAACTATATGATTGTGATTGAAAAATGACGTATAATTATTACAGGTCGTGTCAATTGAAACCTCGCATAATCTCGAATCTAAACCTGACATTTCAGATAAGTTCTGCGATCTCGCTTGATGATTGTAAAAGATCCCATAAAATAATGAATCTGGCATCACATGGAAGAGTTTTGTTTATTTATTATACAGTTATAATAGTTTTCAAGGTAGATTTAAATTAATTACAGTTTATTTAAGCGTATAAGAGGTAAATCCTTTGAAAAAATACAACAATAACATTAACAAATAAATATCAGTCACATTAGATAACAATATACATAACATATTATACAATCATTTAAAATTAACAATGATAGAATGGTCGTTTCAACATTCCATTGATATGCGCATTCACATGCACATCAATATACTTCGAAATGTCTTATATTGTCTTGAAATAACTGTTCGAATGTCACATATTTTGGTAATGTATTTTGTTTATCTATAACAACATCTTTGAGTACACACAAGTACACCTAAAAACATTGCGTACACTATCATAACAATATATGATCCACATAATTGGGAAACTGTAAAATAATAAACTGTTTTATCACACCAATTACTCGGTTCATGTAGAGTCTGTTTAAAAGAAGGTGTCCAAATAGTTAACGTCCAGTAAGTTCCCACAATTTGCCAGCCAACAAGGAATAAGAACAACAATGTATCCATGGTACGGTATGTTTTATTAGCGAATGCTTCGTCAGAATCACTATCACCAAATTCCGTATCCATATCTTCATAGCGACGAATTTGAATGTTTCTCCAAAGCGTTGAAAGCAGTTTGATCATTCCAAAACAGCCACCAACGAGCAGATAGACTGGAATCCGAGGTTCTTTCGGACAATCCTCTAGATTTTTGACTCCTGAAGTGAGTGAAGACACGTCTAGCTTAATTTCTAGTGTACAGAGAGTGTGTTTTTGGCAGCAAAGGAAAATAAAATCAACTTATTCGTAATTTAATCTTCACAATTTATATTTCTGATAAAAATATTAGAATAATAAAAAAATGATAACAAAAACTACTTTACTTCTACATATTTACGCAAAAACAGATATAGATTTTGTAAACTTTACGTTTACTAATATTGCTTTAAGAGCAATCTTACCTATCGAAATCATTGCAACTGGAATGGCAATTGACAGTCCTACACAAACCGTAACTACCACTGAAATAAAAATATTAAACTTAGAATTAAAAGCTGTGGCTAATATGATTTCTTTTGTTATTTTTCCATGACTAATATATCATATGAAAATCCTTGTTAATTTGAAAGTAAATCTTCATATAATCGGATAACACAACTTTTATCTATTAATCATTTTCTCTGAGGAATCAAGATATTAGTCTAAAAGATATTAAATAACTTATTCCTTGTAAACTGATATCAAATTTATTTAATGTTTTTATATATTGATAGAAATATTAACATTGTTATTTCTCCTGGCTGTGTGATATAAGTGTAAACACTGTTTTGGGCCGTGTAAGCAATTATATGGGATCAAATAAATAGTGGATATTCAAGTTTTTTCTATAATGAAACAGGATTCATTTTCATTGAGTGGTATAAAAATAAATATTTCATGAGTGGCTGTAGCCACGAGTGAAATATGATGGTTTTTATACCTCAAGATCTAAACAAATCGTGTATTCATAGAAAAAAATCTTGAATTTTCTCTTTACTTTTTACATTTATCTCTTTTTTGATATTGCAATTTCAAAGACTTTCCCTAAAACTGCAGCGAAAGATAAATTTTATAGTAAAAATACAGAAAATGAAAATACGCATTTTATTGCATTAATATTTCTTATTACATCTATAAGTATATAATACGTGTAAACGGCGATGTATTATATAAGCTCGTTATATACAAACATATTCCGAGAGTAGAGAATGGACCAATGGAGAAGTCTAACTTATTGAAATTTTTGAAACTACTTTCATAGATAAAATGGTTTAAGCACGTTTACTTCACATGTCTCCCGGGTTAAACTGCAGACATTTACCACTTGACAACTGATCATATTAATAATTTATAACATCAACATATTTGATAAAAAAATATATACGTACATGAGTTACAAATAATATTTGAAGTTTTACAGCAAAACTCGATAACATTTTCCGAATCGTTGTCGGCTTCTCTGATCTCATACATAAAAGACCCATAATCTGGCTGATTTTCTGCACTCATCTGATAGTCCACACCAACTGACGTACGCACCAGCTGTCTCTCATCGTCAAATGACTGTAATTACATATACTTTTCTAATTAATTATATTTAAACAATCTCTATTTACTCAGAGGAAGTTGGACGATGAATTTCTAAGGCCTTGTTTATTTTCTCGTCACGACAATCTATGTATGGAAGTGTCAAGGCAACACGTGCGCTCATAATCGATGCTCAGTTATCAAAACATTTTGTTTGCCTGTTTCTTATCGAGCAGTTGAAACAGACATTTCCGTTTGTTTTCATCCGACCAAAAAGTAACCAGTGTCGTATAGAAATAACAGCGCAAAACAGCATAAGGAAAAAAATCAAAGTTTGACAAATGTGTACATGAGAAAAAGAGAGAGAGAAAAAACAAACTAAGAATTAATGGATAATGGTCTGAGGAGACCGCAATAATGTCAGCATGTGCTTACAAAGATCATACATGTAATATACATGTACATTGTATATAGATTGTAACTGTCTTTAAAATACAACATAATTCCAGACCAGGGTTTGCTAAATAGTAGTTGTATATATATTATTATTTAAATTTGGCCATTGCAATTTTTAAAAAGTGCTTTAATTTGTCCGACGATTTCATATCGATCAAACTTTTACAACAACGTTCAGACAGATAAACTTAAATTGTAATAAGAATGTATCTTTGACATGTAAAGAAATGACAATATAATTACTAACTTCGGTGACTTACTCGTCTAGGTCACACAGTTACAAACAGAAAACTTGGTGTTCATTGTAAAATAGCTTATACAAATTATCATTAGCAAAATAAAATACGGTTTTTCCGAGCTGATCAAGAAAAAAACTCAGGAAAATTAAGTACAGTATCACATTAGACTGGTTACCTAGTAACACAACGGAAGTATTACTATTATTTCGCAATTTACTTTAATTACCAATATAACTTATTACTTCGTTAAAATGTTTTAATTTACCTAAAATAAACATATACAATGTATATAATATGTAACATACATGCCACTAATCCTTTGAAGGTAAAAAGAAAAAAAACAGCACATTTGGTAAATACATGTAAAAGAAAAAAGATTGCTAACCGTTTTCTGATCAAACCAAGACATTTATTTATTTCCAAACATATTATATTCAAAGCCGAGGTTTACTTTGACAAAATGCTATAAATTCATCAACAAACTTTGATGACTAACTAGATCATTGATAGACATACGTCACGTGAGAAACAGATGTTCTTTCTCAATTATTCTCAAATATTGAACCAGACGATCTAGTTACTCGACATAATACTCTGCTTTTTACATATCATACAAAACAACCGACATATCGGAATTATTTCATCTAAAGTGAAACATATGTTGATAAATTTTAAGCGATATATTGCACACAAAAGTTTATGTAATTATACATGTATTTTTATGCGAGTTATACATATACAGTACTTGAATGGATAAAGGATGAACATTATGTCGATAAATTACAAATTTATATGTATGTTTAAATAAAATATGACACATAATTATATCAATTACTATGTACAACTTATTTATAAAAGTTGCCAACCAAGAGTGTAGTAGGATAATTAAAAAACAAAATCTGTTTTGATAAGAAGTCAAATAAGTACAAGTAATTATTCTTTATCTAATAAACGCAATCGACCAATCTTTAATATAAAGGGTTCTTGCTGATACCGACTTATTGTATTTGAAGAGATGCCCACTTTACAGCTGTGCGTGTTTACACGTACATAGTTACGTAAATCCGTTACCTTTAATGCAAACATTCATACCTCAATATCATCTCAATTTGGAGTAATTTTCAGCATGAGTCATCATAGTAATGACAAATCTAGTCATTGTCAAGGTAAACATCATTTGATGTAAATAAATGCACGTATGAAATAAATAATTGTAGCTTAGAGTTGATAGGTCAAGGTTAGTGTTTTGCTTTGATTCTAGGGGAATTTTTGTAAGATTGACGGTAAAATGTAATGTATCTGGAGATAGAATGGTCACTCTAACCTTAGCACCATTATATAAAACGCTTTATATCATTCTAGAATCTTACAAAATCATTCTTGATAATTGCTCTCAATCATTATTTAAACAATATACTCATGTTTGCCATATCTGAAGAAGGAAAAAAATATTAATTTTTGAAGCCTTGTGCCTTGAAATGTGTATGATAGTCGTTGTTCTGTTATAGTATGAGCAAACGAAATTAGAATTAACAATGAACAGGTAAAAAACTATTTATTGCGGCATGTGAACAAAAATAAAATGAATACAAGGTATCGTGTTTATATACGGAAATGAAGTATGGGAAAAATAATAGCATGCGAGAACAAACTTAAGATTGTAAAAGTATATGAAGATGTATTTTAATTGCAGAAGCCTTTTGTAGACTCTGTTATTTCCTGAGAAAAACTATTGAAAGGCAATTAACGAGTATGTAAATGAATACCAGCAAAGTATTTAAAAATAGACTTAAAAACACTTACCAAAATGACGTCCGCTAATGTCCTTACTTTTGTATCCTCCTCACATTTCACATATTCATTCAGTTCAAAAGTGCTGCTATTTTCTGTGTGTTTTAGCCGGAAAGAGTCAGATGCACAACTTGTAACTGATTTCACGGACCGACGTGATCTTCGTGACCCCCTCAGAGAACCTCTTTTGATTCTGACAACAGTTCCCTTCCTTGTTAACATAGACATTATATGTTATCTGTGATTAGGTTCTAGTAAAATCAACTTGTACATTTCTTAAACTGTCATGTTTTGTTTCTTTCCAGTAAAATAAAATGTTGATTCATTTCAGCTTAAAAAAATCTGGACATAAAAATGGTTATGTCCACGTTTGCAATGTCTACTTCCTTTTCAAATGATTTTGTGTTTTAGATATGTGTCAATCTTGGTTAGGCTGCTTAAAAGGGTGTACAATCCACAAATAAACTAATAGTTTTTTTGTATCATCCTTTTAACATGAACTAAAGGAAGAAAATCTTATTTATTCTGTCACGGAAAGTTAATTTAGTCTTATTGTTAAAACATTTATTGTGCATTAAAGGATGATCTCTCACGCTCATGTCATGACACGAAAAAATGTTACAACCATTTGAAATCTTCTTGATAAAAACCGTACTTAAAAGATGATAGCAATAATAAAGTGAAATATATAAGCTCGATTTTAAAGTAACATAACCATGTGTGTGCTTCTTCAGTTGAAATTATAGGTATAGGTTTTATAGGTATTGACTATTGAAAAATGAAAATATTGTAATGCCACTTTCACTAGTCTTAAATTATGGACTATTTCACATAATTGAAAAAGCTCAGCAGTATCAGATTAATATATTGATTAACACGAATACTTGCTTATAGTATAAAATTATAAATTTGACTGCCACTATTCAGTTAACTTAGCTTTCGATAATGATATACTACATTTATATATTATAATGAATTACTAAATTATAATGATAATTTTGGATATAATCGTTAGTTATTGTTCTGACAATAATTCTGAACAACAAGATTTTAAGGTATTGTTTGTATGGATTTAAGACCTTCAGTTACCGGTCTTATTGTCAGTATTCATAATTATTTATTTTACAATAGGCGTGATCATTATATGTTTATGGTGATATTGATGTTTATGTGATGCATAGACAGTATGGAATAGACATGTTTTATATACGTTACATAAAAACATCAAGACATTACCGACTATTGGAATAGCATCATCTTATGATATGGGACATTGATTCAATGTTGAAATAAATCCGTTCTGTGCCTATAACAGCTACTACATTCAGCACATGAACGCTGTTCTAATATTTACAGTGTTTTATGTAGGTACTGTTAGTTAACTGGTGCTGGTTTTAAAAATGTTGTACTTCAACAATAGATAATACCAAATTATTTAACTTCTAAAGGAATAATTATAAATGCAAGTGTCAAACAAAATATGTATGTAGAGATCAAATAAAAGATAAATATAGAAATCAAATATTGAGAATATAATTGTTATGTTATAGAGTAATAGACCTTGCTTTGTTATATTTATGGTTATGAATAAAACCTAATTTATCTAAGTTGCATATAAACATACAAAGGTCCACTTAAATTTTGAAAATTTAACTCTTAATACATTTGTAATTGTTAACTCGTCTAGAGATATGCTTTATAAATACTGGTTTTTCATATGTGTGTAAATCTAAAATGTGATCTGGTACTTAAATACTATGAGTGCACTAATTTTGTTCCCAATGACTTAAAGTCAGTCAGTCAGTCAGTCCATTTCTCGGTTGCACTATTTCATACATTTACAACAAAACAGTATCATCTCACGTGTATAATATGTCTCGTCACTCATAGTGCTAAAATGTCTGGTTTCAATAACAAAAGAAACATTTCGTCGGCAACCGAGCAAAGTTCAATAAGTGTATCAATACATTATATTTTATATGTTATCCACGAAAGTTTCTATTGAAAGCTGTACTTTTAACAATTAAGTATACAAATTAAAAAAAGCCAACATATTTAGCAGAAGATAAAAGACAAAATATTGAATTACAATGGGTTTTTGCTTTATAAATATTTGTTCGATTTTGTATTTGTTTATGCTTATTATATGCTTTTATGTAGTAATGATATTTAAATCAATTCTAAATATGATTTTATTCAAAGAAAAAAGTTTCATTTTTTTTGTCTATCAAATCAAAGTTGAAAACAACTTTTGTTATCTTCTGAAATACATGTAATGTCATTTATACTTACAAAATGTTGTCAATGAAACATTATCAAATATACATATTTGTGGTATAGTATCCTAATATTTATCAGAACAGAATATATTTTATAACCTCAAGTCACGCGAGAAACACACGATTATTAATAATAACAGCGATATACATTTGTAAATTTACACCCGACAGGGTTTGATATTTTCTACACTACTTTACTATGTTAGGCATTTATAAAAGGGAAAACTAATAATAATCATCGCGTGAGATAGAAAACAAGAACGCGTTTGGTACACACAAATGCCCCGGCCAAGATTTTTGTCAGTACCAAATCTTCAAAACAGTTTTACCCAATTTCTCAGTTATCAGACTTTATTTCATTAGAGAAAAATGCGAAGAAAAAATATGAAACACAGTCATATAACTTGACAGAGGCATGACCTTATGTTATTGTGAAAATATAGTTTTGCATGTCATTGCTATTTGATGAAGTTAAAAAATATTCAATTTACTAATACAAGTTTATGAAATACATATAAATGCAATACCTTTAACCAAGTGACCCCAACCTCTACTTAAATTTAAAGGACCACCCAAGGCATGTTCCTTCCAAATGGTAATAAAAAGGAAATGTTGCATAAGAAAAAGTGTAAGAAATAAATACTTAGCACAGGTGATCTTGATCTTGTGACTCCAAACACTGAACCAGATCAATTTCTCGCTTGATTATGAATTATTATACAAAACTAATTTATAAATGTTTTAAAGTATATGAAATGTCTTATTCATTTCAAAGTTCTTTGTCAATGGATAATATCCGAAGCACCGACAGTTTTCCTAGTTCTGTTTATTGCTATGTAGTAACTTGTTTTTGAATTGTTTTCACATTAGGAGAACTTTAAGGTTTCCATTTTAATTATTTTAGTCACATTTTTAGATGATGAGACAAGAGTTCGAAATGTTTTGTTGAAAGTTGTTTTTAAGCATGGACTATTTGCAAAATGTCGATCATTAGAATGATGAATTTTTTCCTTTAAAATTGTCCTTAATTTAATCTCAAATCTTTTTTAAAGTCTTGACTAGTATGCTAAGAAGAATAAGGTTAATTCCTTAAATAATATACCAAAGAGACTTACTTCTTTAAATTCTTTGATTTTCAAGTTTTTTTCAAACGTTGATGGGTCATTGTGTTTCTTGATAAATGCAATCATAAACAGAAGTCGATGCCTGATTTTTACAATTATTTTCCTCAAAGTTGATCTAAAGCTGAACCATTTCATTGACGTCATAAACATTGTTATAAGCCTCAAAAGGTTTTAGATGAATTTAAAAATCCCCTTAAACCTCGTCCTTTTCAAATGTACAAACGAAGGAAAGCAGACAGGTTCATTGATCCATATCGTATTTGAATATGAATGGAAATTTGAGTCCTATAGAATGACAATGTTTGTACAATAAAGGATTTAAAAAAGCATCTACAAAATAAACAATTCAAACTTTAGGTTCATACTTTATACACATCAGACCAAAAACAAAATACTTTTTCTCATGTCACTAACTACGTTCACAAATCATTGCAAATCAAAATGCGCCGCGCCATTTCAAAAATCAACACAATGATCAGGATCCATGCTGTTCGCTTACAAACTCCTGAACAAGTTGAGAAACTCATAGCGAACAGCATGGATCCAGACCAGGCTGCAAACGCATTACGTCGATTTTGTCATGGCGCGGCTCAAATGTTTTATTGTCAAACATCTTTGTTTTACTTAATAAAAAAACATAATTTTATAATTGATTCATTGCCTCGTAAATTAAAACTATATAATTTTGGTTCTATATAGTGCGCCATGTACAGGCTGCAATTTTTATGCTCTTCAGACTTGGATTTATTATGCTTGAACAAGCTGCTTTTGGGTCTAGATTTTTGGCAGGGACATCTATAAACTTGTAACCAACATGTTACAGAAATTGATTTTGTGATTTATATTTGGATTTATGAGTTATTTTGAATTGAAAAAGTTTGAAAATAACAAATATTGGAAATATTGGATATACTGTGTGATTATATCAATTGTGTTGGTGAACACCAAATCACCTGAAGTCATGGCTAATCCATGTACAATGACAGTGAGACAGTACAATAGAGAGCAATTATTGGATTGTAGATCTGTGCCGTGAAGCTATGTTATACCAAATGAAGAAACGTTATCTTTGTTGAAAAATTATGGTATTTTGAATTACCTACCGGCTCCTTTGTTAGAAGCGGTCTAGTAAATCACTTACCGACCGGTTAACAAGTCTGCAAATAGATACCGACCGGTTATTGTTCTATTGTTCTCTATACAATAGTCGAGAAACTCGTGCATAACAGTACAGGGGGGGGGGGGGGGAATAATGACCACTTTGAATAAGAAAAAGGGTCGATATATATTTTAAAGATTAATCGAAATAAATTATCGCATACGGCTATAAGGACCCTCATAACTTACATTCCAGATTATTTGTGAGAAAAACGAACTGGCTACTGTTCTGGCGTTGAAGTTTTGTGTTTCGCCGATATTAATGAGTATACCAACGCACATTAAGCCTTTCTTTTGCTTTTCGGCAAACCTAACACATTTGCCGAACTATATAGCTTCATAAGATACTAGTTTTCGGTATTTATTTCCACAACTATGTCTGAATTTGCACAATCCTGCATTATTTTAACAATTCTACATTATGGGATATATACGACGAGTATATTATTGGTGCATATCGAATCAATTTCAACTTCTGCATCTTTCTTTCCCAAAATATATTACTTTCAGTGAGAGTATAGTTCATCTTAAGAATAAGACCGTTTTTCTCATTTTTTCCCATTACAATTTGGATTTTGTATACCAGTACCAAGAAAACGACTTGCGCTTCCATTCTAGACCGCGTGCTTACATAACGGATGATGCTAATTAAGAATACACGGAAAGAAAATTCTTCCAAGCATGGATGAAATTCTAAGAACATTTAAAATCAGCAATCATAAAAAACAACAGCAACAAAACCCAACTTACATGGCGGTGTAAGTACATGTATTACTAATATTTATTCATAGAACCCTGTCTTTTACTTTCCCTTAAAAAAATCGTATATTTTAATTATATAAGAAATAGCCTGATCATCTATTTACCATGAAATTTATTATATATAAAGATAAAGTGTTCCGTTTTTATGATTAGAAAACATTTTTATCTTCCTCAGTATTTGTTTATATTATTAATATGTTATGTATTCATATATCAAAATAATGATCTTACCTTTCCCTACTCGACAAGTTCTGTTTTCATTTTCTGTGACTCAACTCAACAAGTACATTACCTGACCTTATTACATAATGAAACCCCACGAAAATCACGAGAATATTCAAATAACACCTGATTTGTGAACGAATGAATTACAAGAGCGTAGCGGATGGTATCTTTGCTTGGCTTTGGAATGCTTTCTTAAACATGATAAAGTACATAAGTAATATGTTTCTTGTGAGTAATATTAATAAATACTGAGCTAAAAACTGATGTATGGATAGAAAAACAAAAGAGCATGCACTCGGAATAGGTCTGCATAGTATTTACAGACCCGGTGGCCTTTTAAAAACCTCGATCGCTACGCTCTCTCGGTCTTCAAATCGCCACCCGGGTCTGTAAATACTATGCAGACCTGTTCCTTGTACGGTAACTATTACATATAGAGGTAAACTAGCTGGCCAGCCAAGGATTAAACATAATGGTTGTGTTCATTTGGCAAACTTAGTTCAAATTAAACTTGATCACACATACATACAAAATGTCCATAGACAGAGAAAAATGAAACTTGCCACAGTTAATACAAGATCTATACGGAATAAATCAGCAGATCTTCACCAGCATATTCTTGAAGAGAATATTGACTTTTGTTTAATAACGGAAAAATGGTTACAGACTGATGGTGATGATGTTGTTAGGGGTGATCTGGCTCAGGAAGGGTTCTGCTTTGATGATGTACCCAGGCTTGATCGTAGTGGTGGAGGAATAGGCCTTCTATACAGAGATAACCTGAAAGTGTCAAGCCTACCCAGCAAATCGTATCAATCATTTGAATGTGCTGAATGGCAAATATGTATCCAAACATTCATAGTTAGAATCGTTGGCATTTATAGACCGCCATATTCTGCAAAACACCCGATCACTCAAGCTACATTCATGACTGAATTCACTGAATATTTAGAACAAAATAGAAAAATACAGAATCCCTAAAGAAAGCCCAACACGGCAAAATTGAAAATGTTGCAGGCTCGGTTTGATTGAGCCTGTTCATGGACGGTACTGGAAAGTGCAAGTTACCGTCCACGCCCCTTAGCACCGGCTTAAGCAGAATTCAACATTAAACATGAAACAGTAAAATTTTTAATTTAGAAAAATCCGCAGATGTGTTCATACGGCGGTTATCATGGAACCTTCAATGATACACAGTAGTGCCATTCCATGAAAAGCGGCGTATGGTCCCCAATTAAAAAAATACGCGTTTCCTAAACGAGAAAACAATGGGCGGAACTAAATAAAATGGAATTTTGAAAGGGGATCAAAGGTTATGAAGCCTGCGTATCACAGATAAGACGTCAAAAGACAAATTTAAAAAGCAGGCAGCATATCCTAAGGGTGATTCAACATTATTCAAGTAGGAATATTGGAACCACCCAACTAGAAAATGCCGAAAATCTGAAACTAAAAAAACCACAAGCACAACAATAATGTCGTGCTGAACGATCTTCAAGGATCGAAAATATAACATCATTGATTAAATGTACGGGGAGACTTTTTACAGTTTCATCTCAATCTAGGTCCATGGTAATATTTTGGGACTTCAATATTCATATGGACATGCAATCAGACTGCTACACCAAGCAATTCCAACAATGTTTGAAATCATATGGTATTGTTCAGCATGTGAATATTCCAACTCATTCTAGTGGGCATATTATTGACCTGATCATCACAAAAAAGGAAAACAAACTTGGGCATATTATTGA
Organism: Ruditapes philippinarum; assembly: GCF_026571515.1. NCBI lineage: Eukaryota > Metazoa > Mollusca > Bivalvia > Venerida > Veneridae > Ruditapes > Ruditapes philippinarum. Next base: position 201,613 of record NW_026860883.1, read on the forward strand.
CCTGATCATCACAAAAAAGAAAAACAAACTTGGGCATATTATTGACCTGATCATCACAAAAAAGGAAAACAAACTTGCTAGTGTAACCAATCTTCAGTCTGTCTATTACATCTCTGATCACTGTTTTGTCAGTTGTAATATTCAACAATTCTGCCCCCCTTTGGTTACAAAAAACATCATATCACGTAACTGGAAATGTGTGTAGAAGAACTTGTTAGAAGCCGATCTTGATGAGTTAAACAGTTTGGCAGAGAAATCATCTACCGTGAATGAACTTGTATCTGATTTCACAAAGACTGCATCTGATATAATTTGCAAACATGCTCCATTGAAAGAAAGATCAATTACTGTTAGACCCAAACTTCCATGATACTCTGGATATCTTAAGCAATTAAAACAGTACAAAAGATCAATAGAGAAAATATACTTAAAGGACAGGTCAGATCTCACAAAAATAGTGTACAATAATGTAAGAAACTCCTATACTGCGGCAATAGCATCAGCAAAGGATGGGTTATATCAGAGTAGAATTGGAGAGGCTGAAGGGAATGTGAAGAAGTTATATAGCGTGACTTCAGACTTGCTTGGGCGTTCGAAGGATAACCCACTTCCACCTCACACCAGTGAGACGGCACTTGCAAACGATTTCTTGCGTTACTTTAGTGACAAAATCCTTAGACTTCGTGATGATCTGGATAACATAAACACAGAAACATCATCTTCAGTGATTGATAGTATTATGGCATCTGATGTACCATCAAGTGAAAATATCATGAACAAATTTATACCACTAAATGAAAAAGACAGAATCAAACTTGTGAGTGAATCAAAGTCAACAACATGTGAGTTGGACGTTATACCAACACCAAAGCTGAAAGAAAATCTTCATTTGCTTGCACCTGTTGTGACAGAAATCGTGAATCGGTCATTGTCTTCTGGTGTTTTTCCAGAGACGTGGAAAAGCGCTGTTATCAAGCCCCTTTTGAAAAAGAAAGGCCTTCCCTTAGAATTGAAAAACTATCGGCCTGTGTCAAACCTGTCATTCTTGTCGAAAATTCTTGAAAAAGCTGCAATGAACCAAATTTCAAGCCACATTGAGTCCAACAATTTGTTACCATCTTACCAAAGTGCATACCGTAAATTTCACAGTGTTGAGTCTGCTATGATGAAAATGTACAGTGATCTGCTAGAAACAGCTGATAGCCGCCATGTGACAATAGTTGTAATGATTGATTTAAGCGCCGCCTTCGATACTATCGATATACCAATATTACTTGAAATCCTACAGAAAGACTTTGCCATACAGGGTATTCCATTAAAGTGGATCGAATCTTATTAAACCAACATAGATATGAAAGTTGTCATTGAACAGTCCTCATCGGATACTGAACCATTGAGGTTCGGGGTTCCCCAGGGTTCTTGTGCTGGACCGGTGATATTTACTCTCTATATATAGCTGCCCTTAACAAAATAGTCCAGAAATATCCGGCGGAATTGTATGGATATGCAGACGATCATAAAGTGGCATTTAAAATTAGAGCTGGTGACCATCACAACGAAGAAATCGTTCGCCAAAAACTCACTGACTGTCTTAATGATATTGTGTCATGGATGACCAGATTTAAGTTAAAAATGAACAATAGCAAAACAGAAATCATCATTTATGGTACAAGGCATTAGCTGAAGAAATTGAACATTTACAGTGTCAATGTTGGTGGGGTCGAAGTCAACTGTGTTAACAATGTGAGAGACCTTGGAGTACATATGACCAGCACTTTAAGTTTTGACATCCATATTCAAAAGAAGTGTCAAATTGCACACATGCAGTTAAGAAATTTGAAAGCAATCAGAAAACATCTCACTCAGAAATCTGCAGAAATCCTTGTTCATTGTTTGATTCATTCACATTAAGACTTTTGCAATGGATTTTTCGCGGATATTCCAGCCTATCAACTTGATAAATTACAACGTGTGCAGAATCATGCTGCTAGAATTGTCACTGGGGCTACTATCAATCTAGTGCTGAAATTCTTAAATCACTCCACTGGCTACCAATTCGAGCAAGAATCATGTACAAAGTTATTGTGACTGTGTTTCGTGTTGCAAATGGCACCGCTCCATTGTATCTTCGTGAATTGTTCACTAAATGCCAGTCAGTACAGGAAAAGACTGAGATCCTCATCATCTAGCCACACTCAGTTTGATATACCATCAACAAATTCAAAACTTGCTGATAGATCTTTGGCTATTGTGGGACCTAAATGGTGGAATTTATTGCCAGACTATCTGAAGGACATTACCAATGAAAATCAGTAAGGCCAAACTTAAAACATACTTGTTTAGACTGTTTTTCAACTAAAGTTGTAGTTTGGCTGTGCCATCGAGACTGGGTTTGGGAGTGTCTTGATCAAGCATATATGTATATAGTCTTAATACTGTACAGCGCAATCGAATATTTAATACATTTTTGCGCTATATAAATGTCTTGTATTTGTATATCAACTCTAAGCAGATGCAATGTATTGACAATATTTGAAAAATAAATCAGTAAAAATATTTTGCCTACCTTCCTACCCTACCCAAATAAGCATGTATCGCAGGGGGTGAAACAAAGATAATCTTAAGGCTGGCCATAATCAGGCGGCCAGCAAACCTTCTCCAGTACATATTAGCAACATGCTTTGTGATCATATCCATGATCAAGCTTTGACAAATTCTTACTTTGATACCATATTACCGACCATTCATGTATTCTGTTGAACACTTAGTTATGTGACTTTTCATACATAAACCTGATATTTTCCAAATCCCTGTCGGGATATTTGTAAAACACAAATCTTATTTTTTTATAAATCATAATGTCACACCGTTCTTTTTATCATAATGTTCATATTTATGCAAAATGTTAATTTATGGCAAAATATTTATCTAAGTATGATTAATTCATTCCGATAAGGATTTTCTATATTTTCGAATACATAAATAACGTCCTACAATGTTACAAAATAATCTATCTATACATATTTAGGACACATAAACAAGGACGGACTTGTTTAAATATATTCAATAGAGTTTTAGAGAACGAAATACTTCACAGAATGTGTTAAAATGGAAGCAGGCTGTAAAGAAAATTAACCAAAATGCTGTTTTTGTAAATCTTTATTGATTGACATCTTACAGTTTAATTGTCAAGTTACAGTTTAATTGTCAAGAGATAAAAATTTTTTATAAGAAAAATGATTTTGTAGACAATAATAATGTTTCTTTATGTCGGTAAGGTCTTCAAACGAGTAGGAGTTCGAAATGTTTAGTGACTGAATTGAAAATATTTTGAAAAAAAAAACCCTAATAAAATAGGTAATGATAGGTAAATATTATCTGCATTATTAGATTCCCGCACCCCCTTTAAACAACTATATTCTTATTTATATCAATGAACGGGCATCGTTATTTCATGAATCAATCGGAAAATGCCACCTTGCATCAGTTTTTACGTTTTCAACCTCACATCATAATTATGTAACATTGATTTAGAATGATTTACTTTTGACGTGTGTTTATAATCAATAACATCATACATAATGATTGGTTTATATTGAATCATATAGAACTTGCTTTGAACTGTCAAAATAAGTTATTAAGCGAACATTAGTTAGTTTATTCTAATCCAACCCAGTTAAACGACAACAAATATTATTAAAAAAAGTGCTTTACGATATCACCGATATTTTTGTGGGTTTTCTAATACCGTCCATGAATTGGCTTAATCAAACCGAGCCCGCAACATTTTCAATTTTTCATTTTTTGACGTTCCGTAGGGATCCCGCTTTTCTCTATTTTGTTGAAATAAATTCGTCTGGTTTTATCTTAAAGTGGCCGTTCGGCATTATTTTTAAAATTCTTTAAATGTCAAATTATTATCTTAATGTTTTATGTGAACGTGTTTCCAAATTGTACTTTTTCCAGTATTTCAACGTTTGTTTAATATCTGATTAACTTGGGTAAGCTTCCAAGTATAATGAACGCCTTGTTTCAGGTTTTCATTTTAAATTTATATTGCATAAATGTATGTATCCGTTGTAAATGCTTTTGGCTTACGTTTGCTCTGCTTTTATTATGGAATTAATTTTCGTTTATGTGTGTGTATTTGAGTTTATTTATAGTCGCCACCGGTTGCCCATATCAGAAGAGTATTAGTTATTTTATATTTTGGAGGATAGTGCAAGATACAGATACAGAAAGATGCCCCAATTTAAGAAACTTCTCCTGGTTCTTTAACGTGCCAAGTTTTAAGTACTCATACACATGACCTCGATTTAAAGTCTCATCCGAAAGACTGAATAGTTCTTTCAAGTGGCCAGCTCGGGAATCGAATCGTTTTAAATTGCTCAGGGTTTTTCTGTTTCGAACTTTTTCTCACAATGGTATGCGCCAAGATGAGTTGGTAGCATTTGATATGCAATACCTTCAAATAAGATTTTATTCTATTGCTGTTAATTGCGTTGATATATTTAAACTTTCATATATCGACCTTTCAGACTTACTGGTTGAGGAAGACCTCAGATGCCCATCCGTGCTTTATGTTAGGCTAAGTAAGATACTGATCACCATTACAAAGCTTTTATTACATGCTCTCCGGTGGTTTATAGAAATATATCAGTGAAATATACTGGAAACCAACTTAACAACGTGACGTCGTAAATGACGTTACGTTGTATTATTATTTTGCGCGCTTTTCATTTAGTATTAGGTTAACATTTCTTTTTAAACGTTTCTTTGCATATAATAAAAGAAAATTTGTTTAGTTTAGTGTAAGATCGAAATATATTTCACCTCATGAACACCAAAAGTTCATATTTCACTCGTGGCTGCGCCACTCGTGAAATATTCCTTTTGGTGCTCACTTGGTGAAATATATTGCGATCTTACACTCCACTAAACAAATATCCCCTATTTCATTAATTTCACCGCTTTATCTTTCCCCCTTTGTTGTGTTTTTTATGCCACCGCAGCATCTGCGATGCGGTGGCCACCGCAGCATCTGCGATGCGGTGGCATATAGCGATTCACCTGTGTGTGTGTGCGTGTGTTTGTGTGTGTGTTTGTGTGTGTGTTATATAGATTATATAGTGAACTTAAAAAATCTTCTTGTGAAAAACCACGAGTCCAATTTCAACCAAACTTGGCAGGATTGTTCCTTGGGTGAAGGGCTTCCAAAGTTGTTCAAAGAATATAATTCCATGCAGAAATATGGTTGCCATGGCAACCAAAAGGAATTATAAGAATAAATTTAAAAAATCTTCTTGTAAAGACCCAAAAGGCCTAGAGCTTAGATATTTTGCATAAGGCATTGTCTGGTAGACCTCTAACAAGATTGTTCAAATTATAGCCCTGGGGTCAAAATTGGCCCCGCCCCGGGGGTCATTGATTTTCACTATGTACATAATAGTAAAAACTTAAAATACCTCCTTGTAAAAACCCAAAAGGCCTAGAGCTTAGATATTTTGCATAAGGCATCGTCTGGTAGACCCTTACCAAGATTGTTCAAATTATAGCCCTGGGGTCAAAATCGGCCCGCCCAGGGGGTCATTGGTTTTCCTTATATGTATATAGTAAAAACTTATAGTAAAAACTTCAAAAAAATTTCTTCTAGCAATTGACAAATGCTAGAGGTTAGATATTTTGCATGAAACATTGTGTAGTAAACCTCTAGCAAGATTGGTCAAAATTGCCCCCGCCCTTGGGGTCATTGATTTCAATATATACATATAGTAAAAAATAAATAAATCTTATTGTCTGAAGGTACAAGGCTTAGAGCTTTAATATTTGTTAAATAATATCATCTAAAGGTACTCTACAAAAGTTATTCAAATTTTGCCTCTTGTGTCAAAATTAGCCCCGCCCCCGGTGGCCATAGGTTTTCCTTATATATATATATATAGTAAAAACTTAAAAAAATCATCTTCTCTAAATTTACAAAGGCTAGAGTTAAGATATTTTGCATGAAACATTGTGTAGTGAACCTCTTGCAAGATTGTTCAAATTATAGCCCTGGGGTCAAAATTGGTTCCGCCCCGGGGGTCATTGATTTTCATTATGTACATATAGTGAAAAAATAAAAGTATTTTTGTCTGAAGGTACAAGGCATAGAGCTTTGATATCATTTATAGGTCCTCTACCAAAGTTGTTCAAAATTTTCCCCTGGTGTCAAAATTGGCCCTGCCCGGGGGCAGTGATTCTCATTATGTACACATAGTAAAAACAGAAAATAAAACAAATGTTTTCTGAATGGGAGAAAGCTATAGCTTAGATATTTGACTTGAAATGTTGTTTTGTGGACCTGTATCAAAATTGTTTTCAATTAAACCTTTGGGTCAAAATTATGCCTGCCCAAGGGGACAGTGACCTACTTTCTTGTCCTTTGATGTACAGCAATGACATTTTGACCATGTGCACAGTTTTAGTTGTAAAATTGAACTTTGATATCAGGTGACCTAGATTTTGATGATGTGACCTACTTTCTTGTCCTTTGATGTACAGCTATGAAATTTGAACCATGCGGTGGCATAGCATTTTTCTCAAATGCAATCTTGTTATATATTGATATCATATCTAGATGATCTCAGCAATGTTTATTGCCAACGACTGTACTCAAGAGTAACATTTCACATTAATGCATATTTGATTTACAAAAAAATTTTTGCTTTGGGGAAATTTTTCTTCCCCACCGTTTGGGGATTTGCCCCAAAAAACGTAAAAATTAAAAATTTTTTGAATAAGAATATTATGTAAAACTATAAAAGTTTGATTAAATGAAATGGAAATTGAGAATGAACATTTTACTCCAAATACATATGTCTGAATGAACAAACATATGCTGATTCAATTGTAAAATTGATATTTCTGTACAAATTTTGAATCGTTTGTTCTTAAATATTGAAAAGATGAGTGTTTTCTTATACATGTATTGTACTAATTGTGATTTTTTCCAGGTAGCGTACTCAAAAAGATAGATAAAAATAATATTGCAATCGCAATAAATTAATATGGTAAAATCTAAAACCTAATAATAATGAAGAAGAGTCGATGTAACTTGCATCTTTAAATTATGTGTAATAATGGTAATAATGTTTTTTCTGTACTCGTACATATCTGTAAAATGTACTTTGTATGTTATTCTATTTTTATCCAATACGACTATTTCACAATTAACAAATGCTGCGTGTGATGAAAACATCATGGAGATGTTGTTTATGATTAGTATAAGTGTTTGAAAAAAAATCCTTACTTTTCACTATAACCTGGTTCACGCTATTGTGAATGGCAATACTTATTACAATGCAGTTTAAGAATAACAAATCTTATGAATAACGTATTTGCCAAGCATATAGTATTCCTTAAATGCACTTAGTAAGGAAACCATTGTCAATGTCTAGATAACATACATTTTGTACATTTTATCACAAAAGGTTTTATCTTGTCAAGCATATAATGTGTCTGGACTTTGCAGACTTTATTCTGATCATATGCCATGTCATGTTAATAAAGAACAATCAAACTCTAAAGAGAATCGGCAATATCTATATTATATTTTGTTTATATCGATACGACAGGCGTTACAGTACATTTTTCAATAGTCTAAAGTTAGTTCCAATTTTCTGTTATAAAAACTTATACTTGTTTTAAAACTTCTTTATGACATCTAAGGTAAGTAATCAGTCTACTTTTAGAAGAACATAACACCTTTCGCCCTACGATATTGTGACTTTTCCTTAGTCGAATGATCTCTCCTTGATTTACTCAGCCTTGAAGTCATCGTGGCGCTGAACTTTTTCCATTTTACCAGACACGGAAAAGAAAAAGGTCGTCTTGTTTAAATTCGAACTGTAAGTTTGTTCAGGTGATAATAATGTCTTGCTGCCATGTATGTAAACTTAACGAACTATCGCATCATAAGCCCAATCAAACAATTTACAATGGTCCAGCGTATTTCATTATCGAATACCTAGGTAAAATCAGGATCATCACCTCACCAGTAGCGTCATTTGGAAGAGTTTGAATGTTACTTTACACCGTAGATATATATTTTCCGCCGGTTAAGTGAAGCGAATTAGGCGGTAAATAATTTCCTTTGGATTGAAGGATCTTTTGAATGTACCAATCAGAAGTTGTTTTGTTCAATTACGTATGCACGAGTTATTGTGCATTATGAATTGTAATTGAAAGTCATTCAGCTTTGGGTATCGATACTTTACAGTCGCATTAATTTTTAACATGGATTAACAAAAGTTCGGGTAAAATATATTTACTAGTAACAATACGAATGCTTACATGTTTATGGTTTTATATATTTATATTGGTATTAGTTGTTTGAATTGATACTGTATCATTTATGAAAGTGATGGATGCATTTATTAATAGATTTACTAGCATACTGGTATATGTTTATATATATGTTTGTTAGATTGTAAAAGCTTTACCCAAGTGCTCGATACAATATATACTACTCGTATATATTCAGAATTTTGGTTTTGTTGTTGTTCTATTTAGTTGATACAAATAGATCAGTAAAGGTCAAAGGAAAGTATTTTGTCAAGATGTCTTCGCTTTTCATTAAATAGCACGAACAAGTCACATTGATGATTCATTATCACCACCATAAGAACACATCTAGGGATGTTTCTTAATTCAATATTTCACTATTACATGTTTAAATGTTGTATAAGCCGGTGCTAGGGGAATGGACGGTAGCTTCCACTTTCCAGTATTGTTCACGAATAGGCTCTATCACATCAAACCCCTTCAATATTTTCAATTTTCTGTTTGGATATTCCTTAGGGAATCCGTTATTTTCTATTTGAAGGTTAAGTCTTTAATCGAGGTTAAAAAGTCTTATTTCAAAGTGATTGTGTCTCGGACTGTCCTATGTTGCTGTAAAACTGATATGCTAAAAAACACAAAAGGATCCATGCTGTTCGCTTACAACTCTATAACAAGGAGATAAACTGATAGCGAAGAGCGTGGATCCTGATCAGACTGCGCGGATGCTGGTCGCAAACCCATTATGTTGGTTTTGTCATTACGCTGCTCAAATATGCATTTCTCTTGCTGTAACAATTGCAAACCAATGAATTGAGACAGGAATCAGTTAATATCACTGTAACTTGTGTATCGTTTTCTGTTGATCACTGGTATATTTTATTCTCCGTGTAATGTTGTATCTGGCTGGTATTTGCCTTACTGTTGTGTCTTCGTTTGTTTGCCCAACTGTAGTAATTTTATTCTAATGAAAGGTCACTGTAAATTGAAAGGTTGTATGTACATTAATCAATTTTCTCTTTTGTATCATAGTCAAACATAAAAACACGTTCCCTGTTGTCACAATATGTAACCATTGAACAAGCACCTAAATATGATATTTCTGTCGCTTCCCCTTTCTCTGCCGTCACAATAAGTAAACCCCAGAAAAAATTAGGCAATCTATGGGCATGCTCTGAAGTGCTGGTAACTAATACCTGTACTCCAGTTAACGCACTGTGCATGTATATGTATACGATTTAACTCTGACACATTTTCAACAGGAATGTCCCCAAACTATGATACAAGTATATCATACTCGCACTGTTTGGTTTTAAGAAGCACCAACACCAAAAAGGCTAGTGTAAGCGTAACACTAACCAATAACAACACAGTCACACATAAGTTTACAACATAAAACATTTCTAATTTTATCATAATGGTATTTTCTCATTTAGTTATATTAAAATTATATCAAGTGTAAATTAAATATGTTCCATAGGGATAAAACAAATTATTTCCCATTTACAAGAATAAGATGAAAAGTTACAAAAGGCTTATATGGGAAATAAATCCATTTCTCAGGATATATTGTTCATAAGCAATAAGGAATAAGGACGCCTTTTTCTATTAAAATTAAAAGTCAAAGGTTTTGGATCAAAATCAGTTTGCATCTAACTAAAGGCTAATCTCTTTTGATGGTGTGTTGATGTAGTACACTACAAAAAGTAGGTGGACTACAACATGGTCTGGTTTACAATGATAATTTCATGGGCATTTTCATTCCTTAAGCACATTCATTCGATTACATCAACAAGTAATGGTACAATGATGATAATGGACTGTGTCACAGTTAAATAATAGTCACTCATTAGAGGGGGATGGGGTAGAGGAGACGTGATATGGTGTTTTTAGAAAGACCACTTCAGTCATGAGATCTCAACCATTTCGGAAATGTTCAATACACCATTGACAGCAAATTGAGACAACATACCCTGTCAAACAACACGATCTTGAAACAAATTACTAAGCTATGCTTTTTTCTTTTGTCAAATGCTTATTTAGAACATGTCAATAATTACAGAGACTTTAATTCATGAAGAGATTGGATACAATAAGATGTTGGCTTACCTTTTTTCACAATTTCCGAAACATTATAATTTTTTCCTAATAATATGTAAATGTGAATTCCGTTTTAATTCATTAACCGATCTAAAATACTTAAGGCATTTACAAAAACTACATACAATTATACTAAATTTATACTAAATTGATGCAAAAACTATATTACATATACATAATCTTTTTTGTTTATTATGCATTTAGCAATTTATATGAGGTTTAAAGGTATTTATGGATGGCACATGTATATTTATGTGTTTTGCAGTTGAATGTTTCTTGTTTTTGATAGATAATGTCAATAATAACATACACTTTATTGAATACATTCTTTTGGTGTCCTGTTAAAGTTTTCAAAAAGCTACTCATTTGTCATATTTCTAAACCATCTTTTCTTTTACGTATCGGTAATTAGTACAGTTATTGAGGATAAGTATTTTGTATGGAAGTCAAAATACCATATTGTTTATATATTGCTACCTTTATCACAATTTATTTGACATACAACTTTATTTTATTGAGGTGATGAGCGTCTCGCATGTTCTAAGTCAATAATAACAACAATATTTAACACATCATTACCATTTCTGATGGTGAAAACTTTATTCATGACTAAGGCATACATAATGTGCCTTAAAATATAGAAATTGTATAATACCGATCACTGCAGTAGACTGGTGGGTTTCCAAATTATAATTGTATCAAAGCCGAGAGACTTTTACATTGAAAAAGTAACAGGGATCGAATTATATACCAAAAGTAATTACGTGTTTTAATAGAAAAGCTGGAGATTGTAGGTACAACTATAAGTACGTGTTCTGTAGCTGCCGCACTGCTTACGAAGCCAACGTTCTTAGATATAATAAAACTGAACTACAAATACGTGTTCTTACAATATGTTCATTATCTATATCCAGATGAATTTTGAATAAACATTATATCACTGCTCATGCCATTCAACCTCATGAAAATATACAAACATATTTCTTTCAAACATATATATTGAACAAGTATTTCGGCAGAGCTCCAGAATTTTTTTTAGACAAGGGGTTTTTACCCCTCAAAATCTAGAGTGAGGGGTAAGATGCAAATTCTGAATAACGTAAGGGATAAAATCTGTGAAAAAAAGCATTTTATATTATTTATAACAACAAATTAAACTGACTGTTTTTGTTTGTTTGTTTTTCTGAGAAAAACTTTTACAAATAAAATATGATTCAATGTGAAACAATACAAGACACGCTCTGTACCTAGGCTAGAGTATACATGTTACACAGTAAAATTATTTCATATTAAGAGTCATTAATATGTTTTTGTTGGCATTTAAATATTGAAAATGTATCACACGATTTTAAAATCTGCCTTTGTCAGTTCTTGAACAATTATCTACATATTTTTCTATGTACTACAGTTTGAACAATTATAGTTGAAATTAGAGTTAAAGAAAAATATACATGAAAGATTTATATCCCCCATAAAAAGGTATTGGTCTGAGAGAAATTTGTCCGTACATGTATATTGCATAATTGTGAAAAACACGTTAATTTGTTCAATCAACAATAGTGAAAGAAATTAAAGTTGATTCTTGTTCATTTATAAGCATACGTATAGCAATAGATGTCTAAACAAATTTAATCCTACGATGATAATCTTGCACATAAATTTTATCAATAATTTCAATTACCAGAGTTACCTCCCTGGAGATCTGTACTTCCTGCTTCTTTTGTTTTTAACGTGCTTTGTTGACAACAGAATGTTTAGTTTTCAATGCAATAAAATAGAAATATATTTTATTTTTATGCTAAAAAATCGTATTTTCAAATACCAAATGTTAACAATTCTATTCTTCACGCTTCACGTTCTAACATATAAGCGTATTTTTATTTTGTTGTGCGGAACTTTGAAGCATGAATTCTAAAAGTGATGCGTATTTTAGATTTTCTATGCATATTGCACGCTGATACGCATGTTATCTGGAGCTCTGTAAAGGACCAGGAATCGTATTCAAAATTTAAAACAACAAAAATACGTATACTAACCCGCGATTTTAAAGTTAAAACAATTTGACTAATGCAAGATTTTTCTTCTGGATTTGCTTTCGCTTAATGTTCTATGATGTGTTTTCAGGGGCCATTTCATACACCCCGCATATTTTTCGTGGTAATACTCTAGTGAATTAACAAAATATTTATAGTTCTGAATTTGTATTATGTTTAATTTCTAAAAAAAAGTTGGCAAAAAGTCAAAAAATGTTTCAATAAAGTTGTCATATTACATGGCATAAAATAATCATAATACTAGAAAAGAAACTGTTTCTAAATGGGCCGATGTGACACTTACTTAAACAGCTTCAAAACACCCCCACTTAATCCATATAATATATTATTGGTAAATTTTCTTGCAAATAAAACGAGCATTAATAAATTTAATTAAATAAAAAATAAAATTTTGATTAAACCAAGTGCACATAGCTTTAAAGATATGTGTTATACAATTCATCACATTATAAGAAAAAAAGTGAATTAAGTTTTGTGCTTTATGTTTATCATGCAGAATGAATGCTTTCAGAAAATATTATGGAGATTCCAATTCACTGTTAATAATTACGTGTTATTATTTGATTGTAATTAGACATAAATAGAGACGTGCCGCTGACTCCATTTTTTCATTGACAGTTTATTTCATCATTCTTTTTCAAGTTATCAGTTATTTAATATTAAATTGATAAATGTGAACTTGATAGCTATTATAAATATACAACTAACTTTTCCTATACATGTACATTCCGTGTACCGGCAAATACAACGGAATTTTGATAGACAGTTACATTGTTGTTACACAAGAATGTGTTTTTGTTTTTATTTTCCCGCTCCCCTTTCACGACATTAGTAAGTTCCAAGTGTGAGCATCGTGCGGAAGCATGTGGGGACATCGTGATTTTCTTGTTAATTATCTTGTGGCATCACGTTCGCAGCTAAAAACAAACACGCAGTTAGTTATCAATATCTCACAACTAAAACTAGAAATATCATGGAGAGAGAACAATGAGTGATTAAATTTTTTAATAAAACTGTGAATTCGTTAGGTATATTCACCGTACATTTCGTCAACTCTGTACAAAAAAGTAATAACGTGGGTTAGCAAGGACATATAATGTATAATATTTTAATAACCTGGAATACAAAGTCTCCGAAACTTGATAAATCCGCAGAGAACCGTCATGTACAAAATGTTCAAAGTGCTACAGAATAAAACTTCAGTGTGTTTTGTAATTATCTTTCGCAATGCTACAAAAATCAGCACTGTGAATGAAACACTCCTTCTATCGAGTAAAGCATATTGTAAAATCAGATAGTTACACAAGGCTAATATTCCACGAAGTCTAAAGTAGTTTGCGGTATTAAATGTTCGCAAAATCTAAATAAAAATCTAAATATAAGAACACCGGTTTGGTTGTCGTCCAAATTAAGAAGCAAAATGCTGCCGGTGATGATGTTATCCTGTTTGTTTTTGGTCTTCCTGGGATCCTGACCGCTGGTTCTTGTTGCTGGGTCCAAAGATTCTTATTCGCCATACACATGGAAAATCTTTTGCTTCTTTTGCTCTGTTGGCATTTTGTATTCTTATAGTGAATAAGTAGTTTGTATGGAAGTCAGAATACTTATTTGTTTACATTTTGCTACCTTTACTACTCATGATGCGCATTTATGCTACTTTCTTCAGTTGTTAAACATCTAGCATGCTCGTAATCCATTTTTGGATCATTATTAAACACATGTTTGACGTTTTAAAGTTGAATAAAGATTGTGACGGTTCAGTTATTAGGATTAAAGAAAGTGTATATACTTCGCCTTTTACAGGTGTAGCAAGACTGCTTTAGTCATACTCCAATTTTCCAGTTTCACAGAAATGACGTTTTCTGCAAACATGGCCGTATTAGTCCCAACATCAAACAAAAGTTTCAAGGAAGAACTTAAAAGTATGTTTCACCAAATATTACACTGAGCAGGTCACAAAATAACTGCGGGAAGATCGAATAGTCGAGGATATTAACTTAAAAAAACTTCAACAATGAAGCCAATCAAAGCTAGATGGCTGATGAAAGTTTTTGATTATGTTAAATGAGACAAAACATTGGTAAACCAACATTCAATAATCTCGTTATATATATATATATTATATTAAACGGGTGATTAAAGAAATAAAATTGACGACAGTATATCTAGCTATAGACACTTGTATCAGTCCCTGAATGACAAGCTGTACATAATTTCATTTGAAATAAATTGATTGCATTTTCAATAAATGTTATAACAACAAATAATTTATTACTTCGTACACATCTTTTATATAATAAAGCATAAAGTTAAAAGCAAACCAGGTCCGAATATCTTGTAAGTAATGGCAGCGTGGCAGAAATAAAAAAGGCGAAAAATAATCATCGCGTAAGTGTCTGATTGTACAGTTGTTGAACAGTAGGAAAGCTAATACGAATCATTCTGGTTAAATGGATCACGCCCCTAATCATCATAAAACGTACAAGAAGAGCAGTTTGTAGTTAGACACATATTTACAAAGATTCGCTTTTACATTATTATTATGGACAGTGTTATTCCGTATGCCATTGTTACAGTTTTATCGCTTTGGAACTTTATCTTTAGCGGAAGTGTTATAATCTGTTTCATCGTAAATCGTAGAGCAGTATGGCCACAATACGCAGCAAATTTACGTTATATGATGTACACAATGTGCCTTCTTGGGTTTGGTATGGCATGTGTAAGTGTACCATCTATAATTAGCTTAAAAGAAAACTCGCTGATCATTTGTCGAATTTTCAGCACCGTTTTGGTTTCCCAGCTGGTCCAGAGTTCATGGCAATCAGCTTATATTTTCTTACAGCGGTTTCAAATTATATGGACTCATGCTAGTTCGATTTCAAAACCATACACAGGAAACCAACGCAAAAGGATCAAACTTGTAAACGTTTGTTTGTTTATCATATCTAACGTGTTAGTTGGAACATACATATTTACGTCAGAAATAGACAGTGCAGCTCAGTTAAAGACTCACTGTGGGTTATTAGTATTTGAAGATGTATCTTAGGATTCCAAGTATGACCAAGGACACCAGTATCTTTCATTTCAGTTCCGTCTTCTTTTGTTATTAAAGAATTTACTTTATCACTGTTTGTAAGCCATTCTCTAAGATTCATGGAGGCATCCTTGAATATTTGTTTGGATTTCAAATATAGTTCAATAGCTTCAGTTTCTGTTTTTACTCCTGTCACAACGTTGTCAACATAGATGTCATTTTTTATCTTGTTAGCTACTTCTGTATCATATCTTTCTAAATGACTCTCCACAGTGGCACCTAGTAGAAATGGGCTCGAGATCACGCCGAACGGAACTCGACAAAACCTAAATTCTTGAATATTTTGTAAGTCAGTACTTGGTTTTTCACATGATTTTAACCACAGAAATCTTGTCACGTCACGTTCACTTTCTTGCAAACCTATTTGTAAAAATGCCTTTTCGATGTCTGCTATAATAGCTATTTTGTGTAGGCGGAATCTCATCAAAAGTCCACATAAATCATGAAGCATCACCGGTCCTCGATGTAAACATTCGTTTAAACTGCTATATTCTGGTTTACATTTTGATGAAGCATCATAAACTACTCGTACCTTTGTTGATTTTTGTGGATTTATCACTGCATGATGTGGTATATAATGTATCAAATCACCTTTGGTATCATTCACTTCTTCTATAATACCTTTACTTAATTGTTCCTGAATAATGGAATCATATTTCTCCAACAGTTCTGGTTTGTTTCTTAACCTTTTGACACATGATTTTAACCGTCCGAATGACAATTCCTTATTAACTGGCAACAATTCTTTTCTCTCTTCTTTCCACGGCCATGTGACATAATATCTTCCGTTTTCAAATTTCAAAGTCTCTTTGAAACCTTCCATGACCTCTTTGTCTTCAGACGTCTCTTTTTTTTCAACTACACCTATGGCTTCTGTATTCCAAAGATCTACAAGTTCTGGTTTCAAAGGAAGCGAAGAATCAGTAGATTGAAATATTTTTGATGCAGTCTGGCAATCTCCGTATGTTAAAATCAACAAATTTGTTTCACTTCCAGTTTCGTCAGAGTTTTCATCAGTTCTTCCTGTAAGTAGCCAGCCTAACTTGGATGCAAGTAGATATAATCCAGATTGAATTTCTATTCTTTGTGGGAGAACAATATCAAGATAGAAGTCGTTTCCTATTAATAACTCAACACTTGAAAATTCATTTTCCTTTGGAATATTGTCTGCTAGGTCTACACTATGAATTATGTCCTTGATGCCATCTTTTCCTAGAACGTTTATTTGTTTCCTTTGAATAGTTCCACTTATGACAGGAACAATGTTTGCACTTATACTCATATGTTCTCCATTCTTTAATTTTAGCTGTAATGTTGTCGAATGTGTGTGAACTGTCTTTACATCTTTGCTACCAAAGGTCACCAACTTAATTTCTTCCATCTTTTCCTTTTTTAACTTAAGTTTCTCTGCTAGTTTTTCCGTAATATATGTTCTTTGTGATCCACAGTCTAATAAGATTCGCACTTCAGCTCGTTTATTATTATGAGAATTCAAGATTTCTGTCCTAGCTGTCTGCATGAGAACCATTTCTCCTGAAGATATCATTGCATTTTCTTCAGTTATATAATCTGGCTTGGGTATGTTTGTTTCAATATTGTCTTGTATTGTTTCTTTCGAAACAATAGCTGTTTCTCTCCTTACAGCTCCTTTAAACTTTTTCGGGCAAAGACTTCGATGATGTACATTTGATTTGTCACAGTATACACATATTCTACTACTTCTACAGTCAGAAGACGTGTGCCCTTCTCTTAAACATCTAAAGCAGCATCCTTTTAACTTTGACTTTCTTTCTTCAATAGTTTTGTATCTATTACATTCATCACTCCAGTGATTTTTGCTACAGTATCTGCATATCTTCGCTGATGGAAGTAAAACTTTCCTTTTCTCATTCGCAACTAATGCTCCTCCAGAATAGTTTGTCTGTGGTTGGCTCTTATAACGATTTGACATGCTCGTATGTCTATTCATATGAGGATTTGTTTGTTTATTCACATACTGACTCGAGTCATTCAGAGACTTTGGTTTGTCAGATTTTTCCCTAGAAACTATGTATTTACGAAGCAAATCCCGTAACGTTTTAATACACCATTTAGTATCAGCACCCTTTTGTATTTCAAGTTGAAGAAGAACTTCACTGGGAAGTTTGCTTCTAATCATAGACACAAACACTTGTTGGTCTAAATTTTCATTCATCACTTCTAAGCTGCGTAAATGACGCTCAATCTTGTCGAAAAAGAATCTTAATCCTTCTGTAGTATTCTTCGGTGGTAAGATATTCACTATACCTTTGTAATGTAAATCAATTATATCCTGGAGGTCACCGAATCTTTCACGAAGAATATGAATAGCTATATCATAATTCTCATTTGATAATGTCAGCCCAGCAATGGCACTTCTAGCTTCACCTACTAATTTTCCTTTCAAATAATTAAATTTATCAATAGGAGAAAGCTTATCATTTTCATGTATCGCACTGCGAAAAGAATCCCAGAATTCCGTCCATTGAAGACGATTTCCACTGAATGAGATCATGTCCAATTTGGGTAATTTCACTGTATTTGTACTTTTATCTTTTAAAGCATGTTGTTCTTCAAAGAACCTTTGTTGTATTTCCATTTGCTCCTCATTTCTTCTTTGTTGGTTTTCAAAGAATTCCTGTTGTAGTTTCAATTGAAGCTCACACATATGCTGTACTACAGTTTCTGCTCCTTTACTTTCTAGTGGTTTGTATTCTACATTAAGCCTTTTCATATCTTTTTGAACATTTTCAAGTTTATAAACTATAGTCATTGCTTTGTCCTGTAAGGCTGAATCATTATCCATGACTACTTGTAAGAATTCACTATCACTGTCTCCAATAGCTAAAGCAATTTTTTCAGACTGAATTGTAAGTTTTTCCGTGTAATTATTGACTTTTTTCTTGCATTCGTCTATCCTATTTTCTATCCCTGCTTGCTCCTCAGCATCTATGAGCATTACATCTGAATATTCAGACAATAGCTGCTCCCCATTTCCAATCTCTGTATCTAAGAAGTTGTAAAATCGTGTCCGAACACCTTTTAGATATGACAAGTTAGTATCGCCCATCATGAATTATTCACTGCCGTATTTCGCTGAATAAAATATGATGCATATAACACTACTTCAAAACAAAATATACTCACTTTTTCTTGTTAATTCTCACCACGTGGCATTAAAATTCCTCAGCTATTCATTGCCTACTTTACTTACAAAACGGGAATATATAAACATTCAAATAAAATATTTTCACAAACATTTCAACTGTAAAGTACAGAACACATGTCTTCATAATACACATTTCATCACAGAAAATCACACGTGGAAATACAATATCACATTTTTAGATTTTTAGAACTTTACACAAGTTGAAAATATTTCCAAAATTGATTTTCCTTTTTCCATCGAAACACTTTTTAAATTCCTCTTTTTATAAAACACTTTTCACAAAAACACTCATCCGGTTCGCGGGACCAATTTCAATGTGGTGGAGATTCAGGTTTTACACCAACATTGAAGACAAACTTTTTATTTCTTTTTCAATAAACACTTTATTTTTAATTTCAAACCTTTTATAAACTTTATAGTTCTTATTTTAACTAAACATAACACACCGTGTATATTCCAATGACTGTAATGTCCGAATCTAACAAATGCTGTGAAAGGGCGTGTTTATATAGGCTAATTTACCGCCAAAATGTAACATTACAAGAAAAGCAAGAAAAGTGAGAAAGTGTGGCGTGGAGCAAAGCATAGAAGTATAATTTTCCCGCCTTTCTTATTTTTGGCGGGAAGTTATTATGTACAAAGACGAGGAGCAATAACATATAGCTCATTCATTGATAATAAAATAAAATAAACAAAATAATCGTGTATTTCACGACAATAGTACTGTCTGTGGTCTTGGTTTGTCATAATATAAAATACTCCAAATATTCAGCATCAACGTACTTACATCTGAACAGACTTTCCGAAGAAAACACTTGCAAGGACACACAGACAACTGAAGGTAGAAATGAAAGAATCGAAAATTCAACATCTGCCATACTTGATAACAGTAAGAGAAACGGTAATGGCATTGGTCTAGTTGCAATAATTGTAGATGTTTCCAACGGTGAAGAGCAGGCACAATATTGCAAAAAACATGACATATACGAGGGGAAATCCGAAACTTCAGCAAAGTGTTCAACAATTGAAGAAAAAGTGGACGTTGGCGATTACAATGACTTAAAACGATGCATGGTTTGTGAAACTTCTAGCTCGGACAACACAGCCCATTGTTCGAACAACATTATTCTTAATTCAGACGACAAGAAAGTCAACGAGTTCAGCAACATGAGTGTTAGATCTGACAAAGAGACAGGACTAACTGAACCAAGAAAAAGTGTGAAGACACAGAAGAAAGCAGAGCATCACCCTTCAGAAACATCTCCCTCGTTCGTACCAAAAAAGGCCCCTTTAATCTCAATTATTTCAAATGTTGTCCATGGTGTTACTGAAGATCACGCGGAACATTGTAAAAATACTAAAATGGACCAAACTCTTGATATAGAAGATTCTAACGTTCTGCTTTATCAAGGAAAGACACATAACACAGAATTAGAAAAGCAAAAGAAAATCTGTCTCTCAAATATCCTTTCTGCTAATGCTCCAGTCACTAACCGATTAAATCGTAATTTGCAAACTTCACAACAGCACCAGGGCAACAGTCTATGGCGAGACATTTTGTCTTGCGTTCAAAGACCATGGAAAAACAACAAAGCTACACCACAGCAATTTGAGAGCCCCAATCGAGCCAATCGTCAGGACTATTTAGCGACAACGTTACTGAAACGAAAAACGCAAAAAGTTATTTCGCGAGCTATGCTAGATATTGGCATTACTTTGATGTTCGAGTCAATTTTCCCTGTCCTCTATCTGTTAGTCTGTTCAGCAGTTTTGATTCAGGGATCATCAGATGGATTTCATGCACTACGAGCTGCATCAACTTTACTGATGTTTACGAGCAACTCTTTGAAGACAACAGTGATGGTCGTTAGATGTAAGATACTGAGAAAGGCTTTGCAGGAGATGTTTTGCAAGCTTTACAGGAAACAGATTTGATGAACATTAGGTTTAAAAGTCGTGTGTAATGATACGGTGCATCAGTTTGAACGGAGAATGTAGAAATATATAATTCATTTTATATTAATATAAGATATTGGTGTTCTGTGTAAATTAAAGGTTTCATATAGTATGCCAACCTACACAGTCTAGTTAATTTAACATTCACGGCCTTGCGTATTGTCACAAATTTTATTTTGTCCAAGCATCATGCCTTTTGTTTGAATCATCATTTGTTGAAAATATGGTACATATAATCGACAAGAAAAGGCGGCGTTTAATGAACGCAACCATAAACGGGGCAGCAACAAGAAACTTCTTATTATTAAAGATGGAGATCTAGCATACATTCGGAATTTAATTGAGTTAAGATGCATACAATGTGGCATCATCAAACTATAAAATATCAAACATAATATATATGTGAACTCAGTGACATAATCATTTTAGATCACCCTTTCCTATAAATAGTCAAGATGTTCTTAAAACATTGTCAATCGTATTGCCTGCTTTAAAGACGCCAGATAAGTACCGACTAACTCGTTAAGATACCTGGTTACCATCATGTACGAAGAACAGTACTTAAGGAAGGATCAGCAAAGTTTGACAATGTTTCCCCCGACGTTGCATCTGATACGGACAAGCAAGGACGCTGATTTATAACGACGCCAAGCATAAACAAAACTTAAATCAACAAAGGTCTATTTAAAATAACAAGAATAAAGATCAACAAGGCAAAGACAACGTTCACAGGACGCTGTTTAAGACCATAACGTGATTATATTAGACGCTGGCCGAGCCTTACGCTACACATGATGGAGTTAACAGGTTAAACATGTGTGCGTTCTGGGCAGTTATGTCAAAGATGAAATGAATATAATGAGTGTAATTCTGATAGCTGTGCATACGCATTATTTGTGTCTGATCAGTTGTATAACTATATATCAATGGTATAATTTTTGAGTTATTGTCTTTTGTAAAAGTTCATACTCATTCTCCATCCAGGGCATGACTAGAAAAGCACCCGCTAAAGATATCAATTACAGCTCGATTAACCTTAATAAGGAAAAACATACGGTTTTATAACTCACTTATTTATTATTTGGAGCTTTTGAAGAATATGCAGCTGTAATAAATGATTTTAATGCATTTAAGGATATAAGTAGTGATTCCAAGAAAAATAATATATCTTGATTTCAATTATTTGAAAAATATGCAATATTATTAGTTAATATTAAAATAACGTGTATTGTTCTTATTACATGAAATGAATTTAATTTTGAGCATAAACACGCTTTCGCTACAATTAAATCCTAAGATTGCAATTCTAATATTAGCGTTCTCTAAATAAATGACCAACTAAGATTGCATGATGTCAAAATATTATTTAAAGGTCATTGTACCTCAAAAGGACATGAAGGATGTCCTTTTGTTTGGCACTGATAAATGTAAAGGTCCTTGTATCAAAATAAGCTCTGTGAAACAAAATACTTGTAAAGCTTTCAATTTATATTATTCTGGTGTCGGTATCATTTCAACGAATTTGCTTGTTTTATTTTATGATGCTTTGTGAAATATTGTTTTTTTTAGTTTTTATTATATGCCCGAAATAATTTCGACATATTATGTTAAACCACCTGGCGTCCGTCTGTCTGCTTGTCCGTCCGTCCATAGCAATTTGGTTTCCGGAGCATAACTTAAGTTCCATTTGGCCCACAATTTTCGAACTTCATAGGATGAGTGTGCGTATTAAGTAAAATACCCCTATTTATTTTTGGGTCACAAGGTCAAAGGTCAAGGTCACTATTACCTTAAAACTGAAAACAGTGTCCGCTCAATAACTTAAGTATTAATCAACCTACAGCTGTAAAATTTTATAGGATGAACAGCCATGTCCAATACATGACCCCTAGTGATTGTAGGGTCAAAAGGTCAAAGGCAATGGGTCACAATGATCTTTACCATGAAAATTTTGATTTCTAGAGCATAATTTAAGTTTTATTTGGCCCACGATGACCAATCTGCAAAGGATGATTGTCAATATTGAGTAGAAGACCCCTATTAATTCATTAGTCACAAGGTCGAAGGCTAAGGTCTTTTTTTAATCTTAAAACTGAAAACGGTTTTCGCTCAATAACTTAAGTATTTATCACCCTACAGCTGTATAAGTTTATAGCAGCCATGTCCAATAAAGACCCCGATTGATTTTAGGGTCATAATGTCAAAGGTCAGGGTCACAATGACCTTAAAACTGAAAATTGTGGTTTCCGGAGCATGACACAAGTGCTATTTGGCTTACATTTTTGAAACTTCTTAGGAAGATTGCCTTTATTAAATAAAATATCTATATAGGGGTCACAAGGTCAAAGGTCAATATCAAATGACCTTAATATTGTTAATAGTGCTACAACTGTCAAACGTCATAGGATGATCACTTTTATTGAGTACATTAATTAAATGCCATAAAATATTTGCATATATCATATTATACCCCATGGCGTCTTTCTGCCCATCCTTCGTAGCTTTTTTACTTACAACATAACAACTTGATGGTGGTGCTTTGGAAACAGCAACTGTATAAATATGAAGGTTCTTCAGCTATAAAGAAGGATTGCTTTTTGAAGGAAGTAATACTTTTATTTATTTTAATGTGTTTTTGTGTCAATTTCTTTAATTTATGTATACTTTGTATTTTCTTCATAAATGAGTACAGTGAAAGATGGCTGTTTTCCAGAAGTCACATTTTTTTTATTCATTTAAGACTAAGAGTTTTCGGGCATATAATGATCCGCCTAGCGGTGCTCTTGTTTCACATTTCGTCTGGGAAATAAATGTAGTTTAAAATCTTTCTTCTCTTTATAATTTGAAAAAATCCATGGAAATATTGACGACATAAAAACGACATAAACCCTGCCGTCAATGATCACGTAATAGAGTGCTTTCTCTGAAAATAGTGTTGTACAGTGTAATCAGTGCAGCACAATTACATCAGTTGGTGAACTAGTTTGGGTTTTGATTAGAATATTGGAATACAGGAACAACTATAATTTTTGATAATTGAAAAAGTTAAGTGCTATTCAATTCATCTCTTTCGACAAAGAAGCCTTAATTTTCTAAATAAAGTGGGTTAAATGTTTTGAAATGTTTGCCACTTTTTTAAGTGAATGTAGAAATCAATTTTTCGTGTACATTTATAAACAAACATATTGTGGGATTAACACTCGCGTGCAATGTGTGCTCGCGCTTTTTCGATATCAATATTTTTTATATAGCTTCAGTTTTCTGGTGAAAATACAGTCTACAGTTTACGTGTACATTTATCCAAATTCATTTCTTTGTAATCATTGACTAGCTTGTGTTATGTCAAACT
This sequence comes from Ruditapes philippinarum, assembly GCF_026571515.1. NCBI lineage: Eukaryota > Metazoa > Mollusca > Bivalvia > Venerida > Veneridae > Ruditapes > Ruditapes philippinarum. Next base: position 225,672 of record NW_026860883.1, read on the forward strand.
TACATTTTCGATCCTAAAAGATCGTTCAACACGACATCATTGTTGTGATAAGCAGGCTTCATAACCGCTGATCCCCTTTCAAAATTCCATTTTGTTTAGTTCCGCCAATTGTTTTCTCTTTTAGGGCACACGCATTTTTTACTTGGGGACCATATGCCGCTTTTCATGGAATGGCACTCACGTGTCACATTGAAGGTTCCATGATAACTGCCATATGAACACATCTGTGGATGTTTCAAAATTCAAAATTGTACCAATTCATGTTAAATGTTGAATTCTGCTTAAGCCGGTGCTAGGGGGCGTGGACGTTAGTTTCCACTTGACAGTACCGTCCATGAACAGGCTCAATCTAACCGAGCCTGCAACATTTTCAATTTTGTGTTGTTGGGCTTTCTTTAGGGATTCTTATTTTCTCTATATTACAGACAGACTACTTGTGCGTATTGCGTTTCCGTGTTTCCGGAGCTATTGCGTTTCCGTGTTTCCGGAGCTTACCGAACGTCGGGGGTAGGGGGGAATCACAAAGTACATCTTTTTAGATCTGTGAAACAAACAACATCATGTAAATGCAATAAATTTGAAAATGAAATGAGACTATTACAATAAAATGCTTATAATTTCACATTCAAATGTAAAATGTTTCCATCATTTAGTATGAATCGTGACATTTTTCAAAATTCGATCTAATGCGAACATTTCAACTTATACAAATGACGGGTTCATTCCCGCGTTTCATGACGTCACCTGTCAACCACGTGTTATAACTATATAAAAGTCAATTAAAGTAAAACAATCACTAATTTTGATTCGTTCAAATGAACTGCATGCTACCCATTTAACTGAACACATATATAATAAAAAGACAACTGCACGAATGTGCTATTCTAATGGATTGTATCTCTCACTCTCATTGATTGCATGCTGTATTTTTTTTGCCACTCACCCTACGGGCGATGTTTACACAATCAACTCATATTCACAATTCACAACACATTCATGCAATATTTCGTGTATACACATTATAAGGTTGAAGTTTTGTCGCTAAAACTTGTAATAGTAACTGTCCTTGTCATTTGTTTTGCGAGTGTTGGACAAAAGCTCCCCCGGACGAAACCCACCCCCATATAAAAATGACAAGGTGGACAACCCCCCCCCCCCAATTAAATTACACATAGGACAAAAGCCCCCTCCCCTACAAAAAATACAGGTAGGACAAAAGCCCCCCCCCCCAAGTTCATCAAACAAAAGCCCCCTAAGGTTTATAGACCAGACTGATTACTATCTTTTTTCTCATGCCCAGTGTTCGGGAACTTGGGTTATACTTCATATAAATCTAAACAAGTATGCGCCTTTTACTTTTATTTCCTTTAAGCGTTGATAAGCGATTCTCTGAAAATATTCATTTACATTTCTACTGCACAATATATAATAAAGTAAACATAAAAACATTTATATCACCAATGAATTATATATACAAACTACACAATAAATCAAATTAGAACTTTTGTACATTTAAATTTTAATCTTAATGTAAATTATCTTTTAAAACAATTGCATTAATTTGTTAAATTAAACATACCGATTTTGACTTGTCTCAATACATCAAGTTCCGGATTTAAACTGAAGAGTGTCTCAATAAACAATTGTTTGATGGACGGGGGGGGGGGGGGGGCGTTTGTCCTCCTTGTCATTTTTAGATGGAAGGCTTAAGTCCTGGTGGGGTGGGGGGCTTTTGTCAGTATCCCTTGTTTTGCAGATACATGTGATCGATTTAAATGGATTTATTCTATTTTCATGAATTTGTCAGATTTTGAATGAAATTACTTTTTACAATATTTCAGATCGTTTTCTTTTTATCAATCAGCGACTGATACTACTTATGGATTAAATATTGCCGTAGAATTATTCGGTCTTTTGCGTATAATGAAGAGGCAAAATAAAAGCAATATTTTGATTAATTGCCTCTGCAACACATTTTGTTATGAAATTTCGTTGAAGTTTCATTTAAAATAAGAGGTTTCTCAATTACTTAAACATTGCTCTATGTATTTTGCCCAGTTACATGTTTACATTTTATTTTATGATAAGGTATACAGTAAGATATAGGAACAAAAAAAAACAGAGAATAATTAAAAAAAAATAAAAAGATATTCAAATGTTTATTCCACGTTTTATAGAATAGAAAAAGAAATAGAAATGGTGCATGGAAAAGCAAAAGTTGCCATTTATTTCATCCTATTATTGTCCAGAGCATAACTTGACAACTTGTTACCGCATTTGCTAGACATTTAGATATGTTGCTACAGGAAGAGGTCGAGTAAGTAAGAAACATAACTTCACTTAGTCGAGTTTTTAAAAATGAATTCCCCTTATTTCCTGCAGAAAGTCCAAAACTTTTTACCAGTAATTGTCTTAAAACTTATAATATAAGTTGATGACATGAATTGCAATAAATAAGAACCATATCGAAACGTTCACTTATCTAATTTATATAGATTCTAGTGCCAGCTTTCAAATGGCATCATTTTAGCGCATTTTATGACTGAACTTCTTGACAATGACGTCATTTAAGCCCATTTTAGATACAGGATGACGTCATTTTGCCGTTATGAATGAAGTTGTGAATTTCATACGCTACTGTAAGAAAAATAACATGAAATGACATTGCATTCCTTGAAAAATTTATTTATTGAGCTAAAGCATTTTAAAAAAGATAAAATTTGGTATGATATGCAGAAAACTAAATATGCGGCATGTTTTTGCGGTTCGAATATGAATATCCGTCCCGAGGGGAATAACAATTGGGAAATAACGAGGCTTGACGGGAAACGGATAATCCGGTCCGAACCGCAAAACATTCCAGATATTGTTGTTACTCTATATGTAAAACTTGATGTAGAGAAAAAAATCAATTTTCAATTTACATTATAAGAAATTTTAACAATACATGCATACAATTACGTAAACTGTAGCTGGAATATAATTTGATACTGTCATGACAAAAATGTTAAACATATTACGACAAATGCAATGTTTCTTGGATTACTATTTGCTCATATCATATTCTGTAAACATATCTTGCTGGTATTGTGACAAGTTACACTGCGCAATGCATTAGATAATCATGTTTTCAAATAGCATACGTTTGTTACAATTCACAACAAAATATTATATCTTGTCGTGCGTATAATATGTCTTGAAACGGTCAGACTTATTTTGTGTATTTTATCTAGAGCATGAAGAATCGTGCTTTCAAGGTAAAACCTGTAAATAAGATGTTCTGTGAAACGCATTTGATAAGACTGTTACGGAACATTAAGACGAGTAAAGGACGTGTTGTTTTTGGCAAAACTTTTGTTTGGGTTTCTTTAAAGCCACCGCATAAAGGAGGCATGGTTGTACTGGTGATAGAATTATCATATAAACATAATATCATAACTTCATGTACCAAAGCTCTACGGACATAATGCCATTAGAAGTTTTGTTATCTATTTACATCTTACTAAAATTATATCTTGTATATATGTACTAGTATCAATGTAGTTAATATGTGATGTTCTCTTATATTTTTATATTAAGAAAGAATATTGAGTTAAATTTATTAATGGTCATCAAGAATAGCTCTAAAATCTTCCGAAGTTTTTATATTTTGCTAATAAAAAAAGAATATCTTGATTAAGTATCAATATCATATTAACATCTTGTAGTATCACTATCAAATTTAAGTAATAAAAGTATGACATATTTAATTTTTGTGCAACAGCTATTTCCTCAGTATTTTAAGACCTTTCAGGAAATAGTGTTGTTACCTTTTTTCCATTCCTTGTCAGATCTCATCTTCATGCATGTTTGCTTTGTTATTTACATTTAATAATGTTTAATCTACAGTAAAGTTATTTGTATTGTATTGTATACTTTTATTTAAATATGAAATAGAAAAAAGTAAATGAGTAAGAGTTTCATTTGTTTTATTGTGTCGATGTTATCGATTTAATTACAAAAAGGGTATAATAAATAAATAAAATAAATATTTAAAAGAATGTGCAAGTCATTGTACGCAATCTTATTCTGTGTAAATTTCATCAGCGAAACTTCTTACCAATTCAATATAAGTAATTGCACACCGTCTGTTGAAATGAAGTGTTCCGTTATTACAAAAAGGTCCTTTTAAGTAATTGTGGCAGCAACCTAAAAACTTAGAGTATTAAATAAATTATAAAATATATTAAAAAAATATCAGATTTTATGCCGCAAGTGATGTGATAATGGTATTTCTCTATAATAATGATGCCTCCTTGGATTTTATTTTTCAATTAACGACACACGACATTAGTCATGTGGTATGTTGTTTTTAAATATGAAATTCTAAGCCTTAGGAAATTACTGAAAATAAAATTGCTCAAGAATAAGAACTACATATTATTGTTAAAGACGTGACCGGAGTAGTTCTTTAAAATTGATTTGACGCATATTTATCATAAAGCATCAACATATGAGCCGCGTCAAGACAAAACCAACGTAATGCGTTTGCGACCAGCATGGATTCAGACCAGCCTGCGCATCCGCGCAGTCTGATCAGGATCCATGCTGTTCGCTATCAGTTTCTCTACTTGTAATAGAGTTGGAAAGCGAACAGCAAGGATCCTGATCAGACTGCGCGGATGCGCAGGCTGGTCTAGATCCATGCTGGTAGCAAACCCACTATGTTGGTTTTGTCTTGGCGCGACTCATGTCTTCTTTTTACTGTCTCTAGTTCAGAGAATATATACATAATTTTCTAATATTCTAGAGGCTTCTACAAAAAATATAGAAAAAATAGTTACATGTAATATTTGATAAAACCTCGAGTTAAACAAACAGGGCAGAAAAATAAATAATATATCTCTTATACAAACTATCAATGCAGTGAATTGTTATGAATATATCGGGGATAAAAGTAAAGAAATTCATAAATGACAGATCGTTCATAAGGTACATTATAAGTAGATAACCGACATCAAAAATCTACAGTTTTAAATTTATATGATGGAAGTAAGTATGAACATACTGAATCACGAGACGTCTATGTCAAATTTAAAGATTGTAGCTAAATAATCTCAACATTATTTATTTGAACTTTCTTAAGTGATTACAGTAGCGGATTTTTTATACAAGACTATCAACACCGTCATCATATGATTTCATCTAAATGCTATTGTCGTTTGATATACTCGAGACGTTATGGCATAACAATTATGTTTCTCTAAACATGTTCCAGCTTAAAGTCAAACACATAGCATTTACCTGCCATAGCATTTTGTACGGTGCCGAGCTGGGTTTAATTGTTTTGCTTGATTTAGTTTTGGAGCCGACCTTCCTCGTTGATCTTTTTAATGGAGTATACACGAAAGGGAAAATCATCGTTCAACAGTCAAGTAAATATGAAATAAATGAAGTATATACCGGTAAGTCTTAAAAGATAGGTCGTTAGCAACAAATTAAGTGATCTGAAAAAGGTGTTTAATAAAAACTGGCAGAGCTGTTTTTAAGGTTAAGATTTTTGTTTAAGATATGTAACAAGTGAAAAAATCAAATTTTAAATATTCCTCGAAGTGAACACTTACAAGAAACTTGCAAGCATTGTCTAAACTATATTTATTATTAGAAACGTGTCAAAAGAACCAAATTACGCCAAAAAATTACAACTAAGAATATAATTAGGGCAATATTCAACCTTTCTCCAAAACAGAGGTGTCTGCAAAATATCGGATTTTCGTAGAAAATGGCTGTTGCACTTGAGTAATTTTATAAAACTATTTGTTTTCATTGATTCATTAGTCAAAATAGTGTTGACAAGCGTATTTAACAGCATACTGCGGCGTCATGTTTAATTACACTCATATGAGTTCATACACTTCATGTTAGTTTAATATGTTTAATGTGTTTGCTTATTAAAGAAATTATTTGCTCTAAGGTAATATAGTAATATTTTAACTGACAAATTCAGTCGTATTGATGAGTCAGTGTTACATTTTTATATAGCATATCATAATTTGTTCTAGAACAAAATGTTATTATTCTTTAAAGTCCAGAGTTAATCATTGAAATTTTTATCAAATTTCGTTTATACATTTCTATTGTTTTTATTAATATTTAAAATCATCTGGAAATAACATGACGGAAATGTGACCAATCCACTTAAAATTTTTCATTGCATAAACTGTGACTCTAATTTGAGTCAGACAATTTTTTAAAAAAAATAATAGAAATTAGTGTTTCAAAAAATAAAAGAACTTTTCTCCCTGATGTTTATATAATAGTTTGCCAAACAACAATTTCAGCCACTACATTCTTTTCTGAGTTTTGTTTTCGACACTTTCGTGCATTCATTTAAGAGAAAAATTAATACAAACTTTCGTTTACTTTTGTAAGCAATGAAAGATTAATTTCCTTAATAAATACGGATATCAAGCAAAGAGAATATTCCTCAGGAGAAATATCCGTAAAGATTCATTATTGTTATCACAAAAAAGTTACAATTCAATGGATAATATGTCAATATATACACAGACAAATGACATATTCTACTTGCCGCCCCATTGCTGTCAAGATAATTAGATGTTCTTAAAGGGAGACACAGGCAAATTTTTCATATCTTCGTTTTGAATTTTTCATTAATTATTCTGTAAATGTCCTCAAAATGAATATATTGGACAGTCACAGGAACAAACATTTTCTGCTTATTAAGAATAAAATGGTGGTTTCCTTGGTTCAACTTGATTTTACAATAGTTGTCACAGTAAACACTAGAACCGTTAAAAAAACATGTTAAATGAATGGCTAAGACTTGTTTAGATCGTACAATATTCACAGTATCTGTTATTGTAACTTCCAGGGTTTGTTCAAGGTACATGATTATTTTTAAAACTACTCGGTGATTCTGTCGGCGTCTAGATTCTGGTCAAAATGTATAGATTTTATTTACGCTTAAACCCCAACATGTATAGAATTCATACAGAAATTCATTGTTGGACTTTCTAAATTGTCATTTTAGCGTGATTTGAGTACATAGGATCATTTTGATATTTTTGTCATAAATTTGCCTGAGTATCTCTTTAAAAGAAAAAGAAGTATAGGCTGGTTATCATTCTGTAATGTTTATTAGCTTGTTTCAATCCGTCTTACATTATTTGATTTAATTGATATAATATAACTTTGTAGCATATTTGTCCTTAATAATTGAGGCTTATAGCATAAATTGAAGAAATAAAATCGAATAAAAATATTAACATTGTATAAAGATAAATTTGTCCCGTGGGAAATTAAAGTTTTCAACTAGTCGATTTTGAGTTGAATGATGTTATACTTATTTTTTACTACAAATGACCTATAACTTACCGAACGAATTCTAACATACACTAGTTTATCACTTACACGGGATGCGTTGAATCTTTAGATATTTTTTATTTTCATACATAGAATATGTAAAACTATTCTTTGTCATATATACGCTTATACATACATGTATATTTGTAGAAAAAGGCCACGCAATTATCCGCAGTAACTGTCAACATTTCAAGTGCCTTGTTGCATGATTTTCCATGTTAAGACATAATTTCTCATAAGATTGATATGAAGATATCTTTGTATTTTTTTATGATTCTTTCTATTAATTTGACATATGCCTTTCAAGTGCAAGAACAAAACAAACAAAAGACAAAAAAAAAAAAAAAAAAAAAAAACAACAACAAAAACAAACAAATAATAGCAACAGCATGTTACGTCTACTATGTGTCGAGGTTGACAGATTTATAGCTTCATAAAAATTCGTATATATATATCAAAAGAGAATATTTAATAAATGATATATAGAATGTCGCAATCCAAATTTTGTATCCGCTTAAAAATATGCATGAGTTGCGTCATGCTATATGCAGTCATAAAGCTTCATTAATTGTAAAAACTCAGATACTGAAAATGAAAAATAGAACTCTTTACATCACAAGCATTTAAGTCGTATCGAACTGACAAATTATGATTATGTTGATAAAACTTGATATTGTCAGAATTCAATTAGTGGCTAAGACAATATCACAACAATCACTTGAGAAAAGATGATTAAAGCTTTTTATGTCAATTCAGATATCGATCCAAATTTCTGTACTGTGTTGTCTAATTCATTGTGATTTATTCGACTTGTTTGTTTTAAGATAGATATAAAGTATAAGCATACGACGAATGTACTACATAAAAACAAAGCCCTTTAATAAAAGTAACTATATCCAAAAAAGTTGCTATTGTAAAGCCTTTATTCTTTACATACTTATCAATCCGTTTAGTTTGATAGACTAGTAAATAGTTATTATTTGATATTTCGAACCACACGCATTACCGAACCTTGTGATAAAAGATACAATTTATTGATTACAAAAAGAAAGTTATAAACTTGGTTGGATTTTTGTGTCCTTCACGTTTTTTTAGCAACGACGAAAACAGAAGGGAATATTGTCTGCTGCAAACGAAAATGGCATTAATGTTGGGTGTTACATAAATATGTCAAACCGACTCGTATCCAAAATAGGATGAAAGTAACACGACTTGAAGTAAGTTTTTTTACTACAACATTATCCAATATGTGAAATACTCTTTCATAAAGACATTTGTTACAATTCAAGATCAAACATTACATTTTAATGTGAAATGAAGTAGCTATGAGGAAATTGTTAAACTGCATTTCACTCAAACTGCGTCATGCGATAAAAGAAGTCTCCTAGTTGTCACTCAAAGAAAACATACGTAATTTGTTCCTTACTTTTTCCATTTTAGAATTGTTCATCGTTTTCAATCATATTAATTTAAGTACATAAAGTAAAATTATATACACTACGTATACAACACATTTCAAGGTATATGACAATATATTGTTGGTGTCTGTAACGGGGCTGTAATTGGCAGTTACTGGCTGTTTACTTATAAGTGACTCACTATTACAACGATAAATGGTTCCAAGTGATCAAATCTTCTCCCTTTAAGATTTCTACATACCACGGCTTTAATGGATAATATTTTGGCAGTAATGTGGGTGGAACATAGGCTTCATTAAAGAAAGAAGTAATATCGACAAAAAACGATAGTACCGCGTGATTTTACATCTTGTTTATTTGATAAGGCTAATGAAGTTCTGCGAAAATCAAATGTCTGAACCCGGAAATGTAAAAAAAATCTTTGTAAGACTGGCTTAAGAACAGTTCGAATAGATGCAAAACTTTATTCTGATTGCTTATATATTAATATTTGTGAGTAAAACTGTACAATTTGCACATCTTACAGTAAAATTTCGTTTTTCAATAATATGGTTAGATGTCTGTTCAGTATAAAATCAGAAAAAGAAAATGATTAACTTTAGTTAACATTTAAAGATATCGAAGTCATTTTGATTTTTTCATGTACTAAAGGTGCAACAATAGGCATCGGAATAGTGTATTACGGCCAGTCAGCGCCTGGTTGTCCCGTTTTTTTCTAGTTGTGTTTTATTTCAAGCGTACACATTTTATTTATCCCGTCAACGCCAATTTTACTTTAAGAGCTGCTTATTGTGCTAAGATGACGGCATCCCCGAATAAAAGAAACAACGTACGGATCGAACAGGTAAGCGTTAGAATACGCCCTTTGATAGATTTAATCAGTATTCAATAACATCATTAACAATTTAATATACTTTAAATTAAGTTTGAGATAGTATATTTTGATAAATAAGCGATGCGGAAACCTTCGTGTACAAAGATAAGACTTTAACGATTTCTTGCATTTAAGTGTGCTTAAATGCTTCACTTTTTATTTTCTGATGTTTTGTAAAATGTTGTTTGTTTTGTTCAGTTGTTATTTCACATTTCATCCCTCCGTGTAGTTTGCCGAATTAATAGTTTAAAATCTTTCTTTGCAACTGGAATAGATCCATGCAGCTATGTTTGTTAATATTGGCATGATCATTGCACGAACAAACGACAAGAACCTTGTCATCAATGATTACATAATAGTATTCTTTCTCTAAAATGAATGTTTAACTGCGTTATCAGTGCAGCACATTTTTATTTTATTAAAGAAGATTAGAAATACGTAGATAAATAAATGTTTTGATAATTGAAAAAGTTAAGTGCTTTTGATTCTTATGATTTCGGTCCACAAAATACTAGTTTTTAATGAAAGAGTAAAGTGGGTTATATGTTGTAAAAATATTTGCCAAACTATTTTAAGAATGAATGAAGAAATCAATTTTCCGTGCACACATTTATGTTTTATATCAAGTTTTGATAAAAAAACGTTGTTGGATTAACACTCCTGTGCAATGTGTGTGCGCGCCATTTTTATATGTATACATGTTTTATGTATTCATGTATATATTTTTAAACACATATAGTTTTCTGGCGAGGTGAAAACATGATTTCCCTTTATTCAATTTCAAAATAATATTTTGACCTGAGCAAGTTTAAAACAATACTTGTAATTGACTTAAAGCTTATAAAATTGTATGGGTGACATGGATTGCTATGGATAAGAATCATATCGAAACGTCCCCTTACTTAATTTTATTGTTTTTAGTGCCAGATGAATCGGCGTAATAATTACATCATTTAAGCGCAGTTAAGAACATTACTTTGTGTATAGGATGCCGTTATGAATGAAATTGTGAATTCATACGCTAGTTATAAAAATGAAATGGATGAAATGACATTGAATTCCTTGAACAATTTATTTATTAAGCTAAAGCATTTTGAATAAGATAAAATATATAAAGATATGACAGAATATGTAGCAACAAATATGTGACATGTATTTGCTGTTCAGATTGGAATATCCGTCCCGAGGGTACTCACCAATTGGGCAATAACGAGGCTTGACGGGAAACGGATATTCCGGTCCAAACCGCAAATCATGCCAGATATTTTTGATACTCTTTATGGAAACCACCTTTAATTATTGATATAGAGGAAAAATTCAATTTTACATTATAAGGAATTTTAATAACACACTCAATACAATTACGTAAAACTGAATAATTTGATATTGTCATGACAAAAAATGTAAAATATATTACGACTAATGCAATGTTTCTTTGATCACTATTTGCTCATATCATATTCTGTTGTTACATCTCTTGTTGGTATTGTGACAAGTTACACTGCGCAATGCATTAGATAATGATATTATCAAATAGCATACGTTTGTTATAATTCACAACAAAATGTCATGTCATGTCGTGCGTATAATATGTCTTGAAACTGTCAGTTTTATTTTGTGTATTTTATCTAGAACACCAAGTCTCGTGCTGTCAAAGTAAAACCTGTAACTAAGATGATATGTGAAACGTATTTACATATTAAACGTTAAGGCTATTACGGAACGTTAAGACGAGAAAAGTACCTGCTGTTTTGGCAAAAAAATTTTTTTTTTGATTTGTTTAAAGCATGGTTGAATTGGTGATAGAATTATCATATAAACATAATATAACTTCATGTATCAAAACTCGTCACTTTTATTAATGGACGTCATGCAATGAGAAGTTTTGTTATCTATTTACATCTTGCTCAAATTCTTTCATGTATATATGTATTAATGTAGTCAATATATGATGATGTTTTATATTTTTATGTTTAGAAAGAATATTGAGTTAAATTTATTAATGGTCATCAAGAATAGCTATACAATCTTCCGAAGTTTTTATATTTTGCTAATAAAGAAAGAATATATTGAAGTAGTATCAATATCAGATGAACATCTTGTAGTATTACTATCATATTTAAGTAGTCAAAGTATAAAATATTCAATTTTTGAGCAACCTGCTATTTCCTCAGTATTTTAAGACCTTTTTTTCATAACATGTCAGATCTTATCTTCATGAAATGAATATATGTTTGTTTTGCTATAAACATCGTACTAATGATTTACCTACAATAAAGTTATTTGCATTTGTATTGTATATTTTATTTAAATATGAAATAGAAAAAAACTAATGAGTAAAAGTTTCATTTATTTTATTGTGTCGATGTTATCAATTTAAGTACAAACATGGGTATAATAAATAAATAAATAAATCTTCAATAGAATGTGCAAGTCATTGTACGCGATATCTTATTTTGTGTAGATTTCATCGGCGAGACTTCTTACCATTCCAATATAAGTAATTGCACACCGTCTGTTGAAATGAAGTGTTCCATTATTTACAAAAAACATCCTTTTAAGTTATTGTGGCAGGAAACTAAAAACTTAATAAAGTTATTACCAGAGCATGCAGACATGCATAGAAATAAATTTAAGGTAAAGAAAAACAATTACAGGCAAAATGTTCCTAATATTCTTCAGTTACCATTGTCTACACAAAATGGAAAGGTCATTGTTACCATTAAAACACCATTATTCCTCAAAAACGAATAAAGTTCTTCTTTCTTTAGAAAGAACAAACATAACTTTTAAATCATCTTCAGCGTGAAAGACTTGGAATGTACATTACATAAAACACATACTGGTGCTATATAAAATATATAGCGTCTTCTAGGTAATCAGTATTTGAATTTCTATGCAGACCAATATTCGTATGTTTCACCTTATGCGTAATATTTTATGCGCAAAACAATCTTGTTATATTTATTAATAGAATGAACTATAGTATTAAATAAAATATAAAAAAAAATATTTAAATATTAAATGTTATGCCACAAGTTATTGTATAATGGTATTTCTCTATAATGTTGATGCCTCTTGGGATTTTATTTTTCAATTAACGACAGACGACATTAGTCATGTGGTATGTTGTTTTTAATGTGAAAGTCTAAGCCTTCAAGGAAATTACTGAAAATGTACAAGGATAAGAACTATTTATTAGAGTTAAAGACATGCCCGGAGTGTTTCTTTATAATTTGTTTTGACGCAAAACAAGACTTTTGCAAAAAGTTATACCACTAGACTCGGATTGCTAAAACTCCGTGTTATCGAAATAATATTTATGATAAACCATCAACACATCTTCTCTTTACTGTCTCTTATTCCAAGAGTATTTATATACATAATTTTGTAATATTCTAGAAAATACAACAAAAATATAGAAAAAAATGCTTGATATTTAACGAAACATATCGAGTAAAACAAAGAAGTCATTACATCTAAAGAGAAAATAATAAGATATCTTATGCAAACTATCCAAAGTATCTTGGATATAAGTAATGCAGTTCATAAATGAAAGAACGTTAATAAGGTATCTTGTAAATTTCTTTTTAGATAAACGCCATTAAAAAATCTACATTTTTGAAATTTAAATGATGGAAGTTTGCATTAATTCTATGTGACTTCTATGTCAAATCTAAACATTGTAGCGAAATGATCTCAACATTATTTTATATTTGAACTCTTCCAAGTGTTAGTGCAAAAAATATGATAAACAAGATCAACAAGGAAAGGCGGCGTTCAATGAACGCAACACCCACATGATCCAGTAACAAAAGCCAGTGGCAAGGAGCCCAGGAGGACCCCAAACAAAAACAGGCCAGGGCAAAAGGCAGAGCATGGGCAAGTTGATCACTAAAATTCAAGTACAATCTCTCATTTTATTTTCAAGCAATATTTATTAGAATATCAAAAGAAAACATTTCTATTGTTTTGATTAATATTTGAAATCCGGAAGAAACATAACGAAATTATGGCCAATCCACTTAAAACTTTTCTTTGAATAAAATGTGACTCTTATTCAAATCACACATTAAATTAAAAAAATAATAGAAATAAGTGTTTAAAAAATAAAAGAACTTCACTCCTTGACCTTTATAAGATAGTTTGCCAAACAACAATTTAAGGCGATTTGAAGGAAAAAGAATGCTTTGAAATCTAGGCCACTACATTTTCTCTTCTCCCGACACTCTCGTGCATGCATTTAAATGAAAAAATAATATAAACTTTCGGTAACATTTGTAAACAATGAATGATTAATTTCCTTGATCAATACGATACAAGCAATGAGGGTATAAAGTAAAGAGAATATTCATTAGTAAGAATGTCCGTAAACATTCATTTTTGTTATCACAAAATGTTACATATCAATGCAAACTTTATACCCTTCCAATCATAGAAGGATAATATGTCAATATATACACAGACAAATGACATATTTTACTTGCCGCCTCTTTGCTGTCGAGATAATTAGATGTTCTTGAAAGAAAAAGAAGTATCGCCTGGTTGTCAGTCTCTTATGTTGATAAGCTTGCTCCAAACCGTCTTAAAAAATAACTGCATTTCAGTGCTGTCAGTTTCTATTCTTACATTTATTTTAGTAGAATATGCATTAATATTCTTTGTCTAATATAGTATTACACTAATGTATATGCATGTATATTTCTAGAAAAATAAAAAATCTTGCGGACATGTTGAATCGATCCGATGCTTATTTTAATAATCCTGATTTTAATAATCAAATATCATATATATTGAACGTTATTTTGGTATCGGTAATGACATGCTGATATCCCTAGATTGATGATTAAATTGTTTTGCGTACATGCTATAACAAAATATGTTCTTCTTCAAATAGAGAGGGAAACGAATATGCTGCTTTGGTCTTAATATTTGTAGTATTTTGTGGCACTAAAACATGTAACTGATTAATTATATCATATGTTTTGTTCTATATGCCCCGTCATGACAGTTTTTTTTACTTTTTGGCACTGGTAAAAACTCCGCCAAATTATTCGTACTTATTGTCAACTTTTCAAGTACCTTGTAGCATTTATAACTCCCCGTGAATATAACATTGTTATTAAGATGTTTTTTGTGTAGTTTTATGATTCTTACTATTAATTATACATATACAATTCAAATGCAAAATTATGTATTTTTCAGCCACGTTGATTTCGGAGTTAACAATTCATAATAATGATGATGATGATGATAATAATCAGAACAATAATAATAATAATAATAATAATAATAGTAGTAAAATAATATTAATAAACAATCAAACAACAACAACAAAAATGTTATATTACGTCTGCTATGCGTTGAGTTTGACAGATTTATGGATTCGTATATATTCATCTTATACCAAACGAGAATATTGAATTAATGATATAGAATGTCGCAATCCTTATTTTGTATCAGCTTCAATACTATACATGCGTCACATCATTCTATATGCAGTCATAAAGCTTCATTAATTGTAAAATCTCAGAAACTGAAAATGAAAAATAAAACTCTTTACATCACAAGCATTTAAGTCGTGCCAAACTGACAAATTATGATCATGTTGATAAAACCTGATGTTGTCAGAATTCAATTAGTGGCTAAGACAATATCACAACAATCACTTGAGAAAAGATGATTAAAGTTTTTTTATGTCAATCCAGATATCGATCCAAATGTCTGTATTGTAGCGTCTTGTTCATTTGACTAGGTCTTTAAAGACACATTATACCTAGGAAATAAATATTTTTTTTTACTTCTTAAGTAAGGGCAAATATGAATGACAAACATGAATATTACAATATTTAAGGTATTGTGTAATATAATGTTAGATGCTTGTTACCTGAATAAAGTAACGATAGATGTAGTATCATTTACCACATGTCACAGTTCACTGCTATTATAATTTCATGATTCTTTCTATTAATTTGACATATACCTTTTACCTTTCAAGTGAAAAATTATGTATTCTTCTTAAAAAACAAGAACAGTACATGTTACGTCTGCAATACATCGAGTTTGATATATTTATGGCTTCATATATATTCATAATATATCAATATATTCATAATATATCAAACAAGAATTTTGAATGAATGATATAGAATATCGTATTCCTAATTTTGTATCCGTTTCAAACATCTGCATAAGTTACTTTATTATATTAATTGTAAAAACTTAGATACTATAAATGAAAAATAAACAATTCTTTACATCACAAGCATTTAAGTCGTGCCAAACTGACAAATTATGATGATGTTGATAAAACTTGATGTTTTCAGAATTCAATTAGTGGCTAAGACAATATCACAACAATCACTTGAGAAAAGATGATTAAAGCTTTTTATGTCAATTCAGAAATCGATCAAATTTTCTGTACTCTAGCGTCTTGTTCATTACCATTCATTTGACTCAGTTGTTTCAAGATAGATATAAGGAATAAGCTTAAGTAGAATGTACTACATTAAAACAAAGTCCTTTAATAAAACTAATAAAACTAATTATATCGAAAAAAAAGTTGCAATTGTAATGACCAATCGACTAACTTCTTTGAATACTTATCGATCTGTTTAGTTTGAAACACTAATAAATAGTTATCTTTTGATATTTCGAGCCACACCGCATTACCAACGCGTGTGATAAGAGATACAATTTACTGATTACTAAAAGTAGGATTTTTTTTGTCATATCACGTTATTTAGCACCGACGAAAACAGAAGGGAATATTGTCATATACAAATCAAAATGGCATTAATGTTGGACGTTCAATAAAAATGTCAAACCGTCGTATCCAAAAAAGGATGAAAAGTACACGACTTGAAGTAACTTATTTACTACTACATTATCCAATATGTGAAATAGTCTTTTATAAAGACTCCTTTAACAATTCAAGATCAAAGATTATATTTTAATGTAAAATGAAGTAGCTATGAGGAAATTGTTAAATTGTATTTCACTCAAACTTCTTAAAAGAAGTCTTCTAGATGTCACTCAAGAAAACATATGCAATTTGTTCCTTACTTTCCCATTTTAGAATTGTGCATTGTTTTCAATCATATTAATGTAAGTACATAAAGTTAAATTATGTACGTATACAACACATTTCAAGGTATATGACAATATATTGTGGGTGTCTGTAACCGGGTAGTAATTGACAGTTACTTGTTATTTACTAATTAGTGCCTAACTATTACAACGGACAATGGTTTCAAATGAAAAAAAAATCTTCTCCTCTTTAAATTTATCTGCAGGGTCTTCGAACACAACACAGCTTTTTATGGATATAATTTTGGTAGCAATATAGATGGAACATAGGCTTCATGAATGAAAAAAACGTGATAACGACAAAAACAATTTACCACATGATTAAACATCTTGTTTATGTGCGTAGTGCGAAATTCAAATGTGTTAACCAGGAAATGTGAAATTTCTTGCTAAGAGTGGCTAAAGAACAGATCTAATCGACGCAGACATTTATTCTGGTTGCTTATATATTAAATATTTGTGACACAGACGCTACGGGATCAGATCCTGTCCCCAACGTGATACGGCCCTGTAAACACTATATTAAAATATTTTAATATTTAAACATGAATTGGACATATGTTACAACGATATAACTGATTTTCAAAACATCTTTTTACATATATAAAAATACCGTTTACCATCAAGTCTCAATAAAGTACGCTCGGGGGTCAGATCCTGACCTCAACGTGATACGCCCCTGAAAACACTCTTTCAAAAACATTTTAATGTTTAAACATGAATTTGACATCTGTTACAACGATAAAACTGGTTTTCAAAACATTTTTTACATATATAAAAATACCGTATACCATCAAGTCTCAATAAAGTAAAGATTGCAGACTCCAAAGACACGAATTTCCAAAACTAATAAAACCTTATTGATCATTATTAAATTAACCTTACTTTTCCGGTGTAAATCAATAGAATATTGAATTATCTCCTAGATGCAATCAGAATAAACATTTATACATAACATTTAACCCATTTGTGCCGGAATTTTATTTTTATATAAGAAATGTATAAAACATATAGTAACCATATAGTTATAACATATATCCGTTTATTTTTCAAATATAAGTACTGTATTTTTTATTTTAGTGTTTTAATATTTTGTCTACAAAAGTAGACAACAGGCGCAAATGGGTATATGTAAAACACATATAGAATATATGTCCAGATAACCTATTGTTGGTTTATTTGATAACTTTTTACTTGAAAAAATCTTAAAGTTTATACAGGCAATGTTTTCTATTACTTTTTCCTACAAAAGTAGACATTAGGCACAGAGGTGTTCACTCTGAAAATTCATTCTGAATATGAATTATTATTGTTCATGTCTTTTGGCTTTGATCGTATGAATACCTAACCACTGTGAAACATTTCAAAGCATTTCCTGTGCACTCCAACATTACATTTGGAACATTGTGTCCTGCATTTTTTTCCACACAATGAACAGCGCACTTCTTTTGCTGGCTCTGCGTAATGATTTTTACCATCAAGTCGGATATGGTCTGGTTTTCTTCTTGACAATGGCCTCATCCTACCTCTTGGTCTGCCAGGGCTGACAGCAGGTGTGCGCCCCTGAGCAAGCAGCACAGTAACCAGAGCTCGTCTGACACCTAACAGATCTAATGGTTGCCTCAATCCTGTATCAGTAGCACGGTAAATGTGCCAGGTTTGCTGCACCGCAAGGTCAATGCAATACATAAACACTGGCCACCACCACTTCTTGGATCTGATAGAGATACGATACTCCTCAACATTTTGATCCATCCTGTCCACACCTCCTATTTTCTGGTTGTAATGCTTTATAAGGTATGGCTGCGGAAGGCGCACCCTAGCTTTTGCCTGCTTTGACCACCGTGTTGCTTGTTGCAATGGTTAAACTCCATGGCAATTTGACACCACATTCACTATATTGTTGTCATTCCACCTCACCACTATCAGACCTTTGTGTGCGTCATACCTTTTATCATAGTTTCCTCGTTGCGTTTTTCCCATGTCTTTTACATTTTTGACAGGACAATCTTCTATTCGGTTGGCACGGATGGTTCCTGTGCAAGATATTCCCATATCTGTAAGCCGGTCCACGAGCTTCAGGGAAGTAAATAGATTATCAAAATTCAGATGGTATGCATCATCTTTCTGCAGCTCTGAAAGCAGGTCCATAACTTCTGCTCCGCCCATTCCAAGGAAGCCAGGATCATGGGTTTGGTGGCCTTTTGCCCCTTGATAGGGCTCAAATTGTAAAACATATCCAAGTGCTGTCGTTAACGCCCACATCTTATAACCGAACCTAATTGGTTTCCCACGAATAAACTGTTTCGCTCCGTGTCGCCCATAGTACGGGATCATGCTTTCGTCGATTGAAAGGTTTTTCTCTTTCAATAAGTATAACAAGAAGCGCTCATTCAGCAGACATAGCAGTGGTCTTACGTTTTGCTAAACTTGTCCTCTCTGTCAAGATTGTTGTTATCGCAAAAGATGTACATATCGCACCAATATGTCGAATCTGTCTCGCGGCATTGTACGAGCTATTGCCTCATTCCTTACGTCATCATCCCGGCTCCAGAACGGTCTCCGTCTTGGCACAGTGTTATAGCCTGATATATAAGCAGAATTGCTAGGAAGATCCTAATTTCTTGGGGTGAAGTTGAAAACGAATGGTTGCCTTTTGAACCAGCATATCTTATACTCTGTTCAACAATCATGTTGATCACGTCATCATCAAAAAATAAGTTGAAGATGCCATCTGGTGTTTGCGGCCATCGACTTTTGTCTATATTTGAGCCATGCCAAGTGAATCTGTCTTATTCTTGCTCAGGTAGATCTTTATTTTCCCACTTCCTCTTTACTGGTGCAGGTCGTTTGGAACGCGGAGCTGGATCCCATAGTGCAATTCTTACTTGAGGTCTTTTTGCAATATTTGCAGGCACTTCGTATTCATCTGTATCAGAAGAATCTGAAGAATGGTCAGTTTCCTGAAAAATAAAATATGATAAATATAAAAAATCTTATTCTCAACTGGATTTACTGTACATTATTTACTTACTTGCTTCGTATTTATTTATTTATCTATTTATTATTTATTTATTTTATTTATTTATTTTATTTATTTATTACTAACTAGATCGGAGTCTGATGCTGAATCAACAACATGACGTCCATCTAGGCGAATAACTGTCGCTGTTGCTTGTTGGTCTAACTGACGTCCACTGAGGTTGTTGTAACCTACTTCTTCATCTTCACTTGCACTATCTTCATCTGTCAGTTCATCTACAGGAGGTGGTTGAACATGTATATCTGCCCTTTCAAAGTTACCTTCATCCTCAAGCATTGATATGATTTCATTTACTGTGTATCTTCTGTAAACAACAAAATATTTTCATAATGATAAAAACGTACCCATTTGATCCTATTGTCTACTTTTGTAGACAAAATCTAAATTGACTGTCATAACACATTTTATACATATTTCTGAATTATAAAACAGGAATTGAGCAGAAATATAATTATACAATATAAAACAATCATACTTTATGATATAAAATAAAAACAATATAAAGTTTTACATACCTGTTTCTGCTAGCCATTTTCAATAATATTTTCAAGGCAATTTTTATCACATTCTTGTTGAAAACACACTGCAAATAACGTAGTGGTCTGCATTTTGTCTAGCAAAATAGTCCAATTAACGCTTATCATGACAACAAGTATAGAATAACAATGATAAACAAATGTGCGCTCATAATTAGGTCCTAGTGTACTGAAAACTGCTAGTGTCTACAAAAGTAGACAACAGGCGCAAATGGGTATATGAAAATCAACATTTAATTCAAATCGAAAGTAAATTTTGCGTTCTGTCCAAGCAATTAGAGAAATGTTCTCGGCTCTGCGTTGAGCGCATATCCAGCCGGTACACAAACGGTGTACTTGCTTTCGACTACTCGAGCAATTTTATCGTTATTTCCCACGTGTTACCTGTCTGCAAGCGCTGGTTTAAAAGACATTTTAATAAAAATATGACAAAGATGCACAGTGTGTTGTTTCCCTATTTTATGTATAGGATATCGACCGATTACGAGGTCTTTCTGTTTAGGAAAGACCTGGTTACGAATTTCATGTGGCACCGAGAGCGCGTAGCGCTCGAGGTGTTTATGAAATTCGTGACCAGGTCTTTCCTTAACAGACAGATCGATGTACGAGGCCGATATCTAATTTCTATATTGGCTTGAGCAATGGCTGATCAGAATTTTGATGTTATGCACAGGTATTATTTTTAATAAAAAACGCATATACTGGTAAGCTTTTATAAATACAATATATATTTTGAATTTAACTTTATAATAAAGTGTATAAGTCTGTAATGGAAGGCATTTAAAGAATGGATAATTATGTTGATAATATTTCCTAGTGCAGATTCTAGGAAATTTGACCCCGGATAGTTGCCCCCCGGACGTTTGCGCCTTTGTTTTTTGCTGTTTGTGACTTGTCATCTCGTGTATAGATTTTTGTATGTCAATGGAAACATTATGGTTCATTTATTTATGGATGCTAAATATGCCCGGGAGACCACGAAATACTTACATATGTATAATATTTGCAAAAAAAGTAATTCTAGAAGAAAAAAAATATAGTTTATATATAATATATAGACAAGGGGTTGAACTCGCCAAACCGGCAGAATGCCACTAGTCCAGTATAAGTCCAAATTGCAAAGTCATTTATAAGTAAACCATATTAAGTTATATATCAATTTGCAGCTCAATGACATCAATAGACGTTGACAATAGCATTATTGTTCCCACTTAAACCGTTTTTGAACAACAAATCAATATTTCGGATTGAACATCGTATTTTTGCTAGGTCGACAACAACCACGCAACCTGTCAACACTCGATTTTCTACGTGTAAAAACGCAATTCTAAACCATGTCATTGTACCAACCCGCACTAAATCGATAAAACAAAACCAAATTGATTTATATAACTTTATATGATTTACGTAAAAATGACTTTGCAATTTAGACTTATACTGGACTAGTAGCATTCTGCCGATTTGTCGAGTTAAACCCCTTGTCTATATATTACATAAAAACTATATTTTTTTTCTAAAAGTACTTTTTTACACTATCCAAACACTGTGCCGGGTCCCTATGGTTTCAAAGATATGAACGTGAAGCGACCATTTTGTTATATTGTGAACTTAATGATAGAAGAACCACTTAGATTACTATTTCTTTGAAAAATGACGCGATCAAATTAATGTTAAAGGTGTCCTAACTTTGATATGCTATCAATTATTTTTATTCAAAGATTTGATATATAGGATGCTAGAATAATTGCCTAGTAATAAACATTATATTGTTTAAAAAATGTATCCCGATTTTGTGAGACAGGAACATTTTGACAATCATTTACATTTTATTTTGATTTTTGATTGTATTTCAATTTTACTTTGTCTGCGCTTTGGCAGGTCAATTTTATCACGTGTATTTCATGACCGGGTCTGTCTGTCTAGAACATACCTGTACACGTGCCAAAGATAGACCTCATAACGGACTTTCATTTGTTTAAACAGGTCTATACGAAAAATATAGACCTGTCACAAACAATAGAGGAGGTGTATACTATTCTATAATTTTATAATGTATAATATAAATATTTGAATTTGGCAACCCGAAAGAGAGTTATAGCACAGACGCTTTGGGTCAGATCCTGCCCCCAACTTGATACGCAAATGTAAACACTATATCAAAAATATTTTAATATTTAAACAGAAATTGGACATCTTTTACAACGATAAAACTGGTTTTCAAACAATTTTTACATACATGAAAAAAATACCGTTTACCATCAAGTCTCAATTAAGTAAATATTGCAGACTTCAAAATGTAAACAGTCCAACCAATTAGCGACCTGAGCCTAGCATATGTTTCCGCTCTTGTTTCGCATTTTGAGCCGGGACCCAACACTATAATTCTCTTTCGTGCCGCCGAAACCAACGACCATTTTATTTTCAGAGTTGCTTATTGCACTAAGATGACGGCATCCCCGAATTAAACGTTACAAGTACGGACCGTTGAAACGTTGACACCGGTAAGTGTAAGAATACAACCCTCTTTAATCAGTATATAATAACTTCCTTTAATACATAAGTATATGAAATAATATTTTGCAGAAACCTTCGTATACAAGACTTTAACCATTTCTTGCATTTAAGTGTGCTATAATGCCTCACTTTTTTATTTTCTGACGATTTGTAAAAATGATGTTTGTTTTTTTTCAGAAGTTATTTCACATCATTTAATCTCTTCGTGCTAGTTTGCGGAATTAATAG
The DNA here is from genome assembly GCF_026571515.1 of Ruditapes philippinarum. Classification (NCBI taxonomy): domain Eukaryota; kingdom Metazoa; phylum Mollusca; class Bivalvia; order Venerida; family Veneridae; genus Ruditapes; species Ruditapes philippinarum. The sequence goes on from NW_026860883.1 coordinate 248,739, forward strand.
TTTAAAATCTTTCTTTTCTTTGTAATTGGAATAGATCCATGTAACTATTTTCGTTAATATTGGCGTGATCATTGCACGAACAAACGACAAGAGCATTGACATCAATAATCAGGTAATAGTATTATTGCTGTAAACATAATGTTTTTCCGCGTAATCAGTGCAGCACAATTATTACAGTTGGTGAACATGCTTGGGTTTTGATTAGAAAATTGGAATAGTGAATAACTATAATTTTTGATAATTGAAAAAGTTCATTGTTTTTGATTCTAATGATTTAGTTCGACAAAATACTAAATTTTTCAGGGAACAATAAAGTGGGTTAAATGTTGTAAAATTATTTTAAGACTGAATGAAAAAATTATTTTTCCGTGCAAACATATATGATGTACTTGTGGGATTAACACTCGCATGCAATGTGTGTGCGCGCGCCATTTTATATTAACTTTTTTATATACATGAAGTTTTCTGGTGAAAATATTTTTTTTATTTATCCGCATTCATTACTTTGTAATCATTGACTACTCAAACTTATTGACAGACTACTTATGCGTATTGCTATTGTACTTTTCTGTGTCTCCGGAGCTTGCGGAACGTCGGAGCAAATTTCCGAATAATTTATTTTTAGATTTATCAAATATTACATCATCGTAAATGCAGTCAACAATGGTAGAATAGCACATACATGCAATATCCCCAGTATACATTATAAGAAAAAAATCAATTATTGCTAAAACGCATACATGTAATAACTGTAAACGTTCATGTCAGTTATTTTGCCGATACGTGTTATCGATCAAAATGAATTTATTCTAGCTTCATGGCTTTGTCAGATTTTGAATGATAAAGATTTTCCTCAAATATCAAAATATTTTTGTAAATTAAATGTTTGATTAAGGTTTTTAAGAGCTTTTTAAAAAACGGCCCAAAAAGAAATGAAGCATAAAATACATATTTTTTAAAATATGGACTAATGAGGGTTATTTTTTCATTAGATCGGAAAAAACCCTTTTTAATTTTCATGAATTTTATGAACTAAAAAATTTTTTGGAAATACTTTAAAACCCTTTTAAATTTTCATGAACTTTTAAATTTGGTTGAAAATTTACTTTTAAAAACCTTTTAAATTTTTGATATTTTAATGGTTGCCAATACCTTTACGACCTTTAATTAAAAAAAACCCTATCAATTGCAAAGGATGAAACATAACTTTCTTTCTTCAATATTTCAGATCTTTTACTATTTTGCAATCAGTGATTGTTGTTATTTTGGGATTAAGTTTTGCCGTATTAAATATTCGATCTTTTGCGTATAATCAGGAGGCAAAATTTAATTAAAGCAATATTTCGATTATTTGTCTCTGTAACAATTTGTTTCTTGAAATTTCGTTGAAGTTTCATTTAAAATAAGTGGTTGTTCAATAACTTAAACATGGCTCAATACTTCGTGGCCTAGTAACATGTTTACGTTTAATTTTATGATAAGTATACACGTTTACACTAAGATATAAACATGAAGGAACAAAAAAGAAAAGAAAAACAAAAAGCTTATTTATATGTTTATTCCACTTTTAGATGATGGAAACCATTTGTTGTTAGACACATATAATTGGTGTATTTGTCAATTATTCAGTAGTTTTATACATACCCCCCCAAAAAAAACAAAAACAAAAAAAAACAGGTGAAATGTGATATGTAATAGTCTTTTCATCTGTCAGTTCGTCCCATTTTTGTCCGGAGCATAACTTGACAACCACTTACGGTATTGGCTAGACATACAAATATGTGGCAGCAAGAAGAGGTCGAGTAAGTAAGTCCAATGACTGCACTAAGTCGACTTAAAAAAGAATTCCCTTTATTTACTTTTAAATAAATGTTTGTCCAGAGCAAGTCCAAAACTATACTAGTAATTGACTTTAATCTTATAATGTAAGTGCATGACATCGATTGCTATGGATAAGAATCATATCGAAACGTTCCCTTACGTATTTTTTATGTATTTTAGTGACATATGAATCGGCGTAAAATGACGTGATTTAAGCGCAGTTTATAACTTCATGTAGATGATGACGTCATTTTGCCGTTATGAATGAAATTGTGAATTCATACCTACAGTAATACAAAAGGAACGGATGAAATGACATTGAATTCTTTGAAAAATTTATTTATTGAGCTAAAGCATTTTAAATATGATAGAATATGCAGGAACAAATGTGTGACATGTATTTGCAGTTCGGATTGGAATATCAGTCCCGAGGGTACCAACCCATTGGAAAGTATCGAGGCTTGACGAGAAACGGATATTCCGGTCAGAACCGCATAGCATGCCAGGTATAATTGTTACTCTGTATGTAAAGCTTCTTATGATTATTGATGTAGAGGAAAAGTTACATTTTACATTGTAAGGAATTTTAATAATACACACATACAATTATGTAAAATTGTAGCTGGAATATAATTCGATACTGTCATGACAAAAAATGTTAAACATATTACGACTAATGCAATGTTTCTTGAATTACTATTTGTACATATCATATTCCTTGCTGGTATTGTGACAAGTTACACTGCGCAATGCATTAGATAATAATGTTTTCAAATATCATACGTTTGTTACAATTCACAACAAAATGTTATGTCTTATCGTGCGTATAATATGTCTTGAAACTGTCAGTCTTATTTTGTGTATTTTATCTAGAAACCAAGTCTCGTGCTTTCAAGGTAAAACCTGTAACTAAGATGTTCTATGAAATGCATTTAAATATTAAACGATAAGGCTATTACGGATTTGTAAACGTTAAGACAAGTTAAGTACGTGCTATTTTTGCAAACAGTTTTGTTTGATTTGTTTGAAGACACGTGAAGGGGTCATTTTGGTTTGTTCTGGTGATAGAATTTGCATCAAAACATAATTTAATCTACTAATAAACAAAGCTACCAGTTTCCATTTGTGTCAAATTGTGCCGATGTTATCAAATATAAGTTCAAAATGGGGTTTTAAAAATAAATAAAATTTAAAATAAGGAGATACATCTTCAATAGAATG